>NW_013952404.1:1435968-1441328 GCF_001266775.1 Austrofundulus limnaeus | reverse complement strand
AGGGATAGGATGTCTAGGGCCATCCATCCATCCATCCATCCATCCATCCATCCATCCATCCATCCATCCATCCATCCATCCATCCATCCATCCATCCATCCATTATCTTATGCTTTATGTCAGGTCAGCCACCTCTTCCAGCTCTTCTGGGAGGACTCCAAGGCGTTCCCAGGCCAGCTGAGAGACATAGTCTCTCCATTTTGTCCTGGGTCATCCTTGGGGTCTCCTCCTAGTTGGACATGCCTGAAGCACCTCCCTAGGGAGGCGTCCAGGAGGCATCCTTACTAGATGCACAAACCACCTCAGCTGGCTCCTTTCGATGTGGAGGAGCAGCGGCTCTACTCTGAGTCTCTCCTGAATAATTAAACTTCGTACCTCTCTAAGGTAGAGTCCAGCTACCCTGCGGAAAAAAKTCARTTCGACCGCTTGTATCTAGGGCTAATAAAAGTTAAATTTAGGGTGTAGAACAGTTAGTTGTGACTCATTCTCTACARTTTCAAAAATGGTTAATATGAGGGATCAAGGTTCATGCTTAATTTTAAGTAGTGAGGTAAGGGGTACAATGTTTAGGGCTAATAAAAGTTCAGTTTAGGGGCTGGGATGATTAGTTGTCTTGCATTTTCTACTCTTCAAAAATATGACAATGGGTTCCTTCTCATCTCATCAATAAGTGACGTAATGGGGATACACGACGTGCCAAAACCAGATGCAGACGATACCTGACCAAGCCTCAACATGTGACGAGTTGGGAGTGAGAATGGGCTGACTTCACCAAAGCTCAAGCCTCAGCTCCAGCAGATCCAGTGCCAGTCTTGGACGGGGTCAAGCTGGGTAAAACATTTGGTGGTCCAGGTATGCTTCCAATTCATGTCAGCGAAGGGGTCCAAGCAAATGTTTCTCTGCCTGTTCCATCTCCAATCACTGAGGGAGTCCAGCTGTGTCTGACACTGATATCACAAGCTCAGTTTTTAAGGGGTTTCTATCCAGCCACTCCTGCATAAGTCTGGGTCGATCTCCTGAATTGTGTCACCTTATTGCTCTCCGAATTTTCCCTCATTCCTTTTTCCAGACCCCCACTCTGGGAGGTCTGGAAGTCAGTCTTTCCTGCAATTTCACTAAGATATACTTTTATTGTCACCTAAAACAACCTGAATCACAATATTATTATGATGATTTAACCTATAAGCACTCAAAAACCCCAATCAAAACTTTCAACTGAAAAGACAGCACTATTTTTAATTAACAAAATAAAAAAAAATTAACAAAGTCGACTTTTATTCCTTGAAAAGTACAAACTCTTGTTGCTGTAAAGTTCTTGCCGTACACTCTTTAGTTTAAAAAGTGTGGCCTTCAAATGCCTCGACTACACAAATGATTCAATTACTCCTCCTTTTAAAATGTGCAAGCAGAGATAACGTTTCACAGCCGGAGAGGGAGGAATGAATGAAATAACCTGAGCTAACTTCTCTATGCCCTCAACACTTGTAATATAATTTTCTATTAAAAGTCTTTTCTCTCCTGTAATTACCTCAATCCCTTTACAAGACAAGCATCTCGGCATTTGCACGAACGAAATGTTTGTGCTGCTGTGAACTCTTGGATGAGACCGGCTGATACTGTTGTGAATGACATCACAGTGCTAATAAAATATCTGTTGGGTTAAATACAGCTTTCAAAGGCTGTCTGTTAGCAAATAAATAAATAAATAAATTTAGTTTTTTCTTTAAAAAAAGCTTTGGGGAAATAATTTTACTCCTGTTGCTTCTAAGCTTCACATTCAAGTTGAAAAAAGTGATGGACGCTGTTCATTCAGGTCACAGCTTTGATTTACACAGGTTTACATTAATATTAAAAGATGAAGATGCAAATCTTTTTTTTAATACTACTAGCAAGAAGAAAAAAATTCAAACCAACACATTTTGGAGTTTTATAAGTCTCTAAATTTGGCTTTGTGAAGGAAGGCCAAACAAATCCAATGTGGCTTCTTGGGGAAAAGGATTTCAATCAGAGCTAAAAATACAGAAATGAGGCAAAATAACGGTTTATATCAAGTGTAAGAATTTAATTACAAATATATTATGGTGATCACAGAAGAGATACAGAGTTGGACTCATTCTAAGTGAACAAAAATAGTTTATTGTTACAAGAAAATACATTATAAACTCATGAAGCCATAATTGTTTCAACCGCATTGGATGGAGACAGAGAACTGAACTCTGGTGACCTGTGCTTTCACTGATAACAACTGGTTTGGACTCTGGAGGTCTCTGACTGGTTCCGGCACGAAGTCTGCCCTGGATGTCACCGGCTCCCTGCATGCATCCCTCCCCACACCATATGTTTTGACCCCCCCACCCCCTCCCCTCCTTAGCTGTCAGCACTGTCTCCAGAGTAGTTTTTTTGAGCGTATGCTTGTGTGTTTTCTGTACAAAACACAGGATCAAAGCTCTTTTTTTTAACTCATTCTTCCCATGTGTGTGTGTGTTCTAAGCTGCAAAGGTAGTGCACTATGTTACGAAAGACCTGGACATTCGTTCCCCCATGTTTGTCATGTGTGTGTGTTTCTCCGGACGGATGTTCTAAACTGCAAATTTCGTTCTGCACTGCATCTTGATGTTGTGTGAARGACAYTWAACGATTCTGATTATTATCCTTTCTTTATTAGGGACTCCCATGAATTTTACACACTGAACCTTTAAAAGGCAGATGTTTTAATCGGTCTGTGATCTATTTCTGTTTAAATCTGACTCTGCTCCTTTGAGGCAACTGGGGGGTTCTTTCCATTCAGCTGCTCTGACAAACAGCAGAACTCGATAAACAGGATCAAACTGCACAGACAGGCAGCGGGATGAGCTGCTGCTATGGCAACCACCAACACCACATCTCCCCAGTACTGAGATTCCTCATCTTGGATGCCGACAGTGCAGAGAAACTCTGATCCGGCAGGACTTAGGGAGCTGCAGACAAAACAAGGCACGAGTTTGTTGTGAATAATCCGGGTCGGCTGTCATGACCTGATGGCGTCTGTACTGCGTACATATTTATATACTCTTCCTCTGAGAACTGTGATGGATGTCGCAAAAGTATTTAATTAAGGAGAGACACGAGGGAACCGGCAGCTGAGGTTGCTGCAAGAAAGCCTTTTTTATGCAAGCAAATGAACGAGACAAGAAAAGGCATCTGCAGYTTTGAAAGCACAGTGGCACGTAAAGAAGTGATCACACATGAGCACGCTGTGTACTGTCTCTGCAGGAACTTTGTGTCATTACATTGCTGCTGCAAACCACAAACTGCTGAAAGACACATTTTACATCATTTCTGAGTTTTCAGAAATCAGATCGTTCCACTTGTAATGAGCCTCACGTGCACTCCCTTCATCCTGCTTCTGTCCTGTTGACTCCCTTTCCTACTTTCCAAATAAAAGCTTTTTCAAAGGTGTGTGTGTGTTTATTCTATTTTTAATTTTTTTTGGTTATCTCTTGAGTCACGCATCAGTTTTTTTAAACTTTGGCATTAACTTTGACATCAACCCAGTGATCTGTTGTCTGCTGATGTTGGAGTTTGCTTTGSTATAATAATTCTGTGGTGTTGCTTCCAGATTGATCCATTCTATTTTGATAGAAAGGATTACGACTATATAGCAGAAGCTGTTTTATTTATAAATTAATTAAAAGATGGGGCAACTTGGCAAACTTGTCCATCCAGCTTTACATTTTGGAGCGAGAGTCTGACCCAGAGTCAGAGGAGAATGAAGACCACCAAATTATAGTTGGTAAGTCAAGACCTTATTTGACACATTTCTCCCCTGGCCTGAGAGACAGTGATATTTTAGTTTAATAAAAAATGACTTGACTCTGTCTTGTGTTTCTCTGTCAGTGAAAAAAAATATGTTCACACCTTTTTAATGTTGTGTTTTAAATTTTTTTTCAAACTCCTCCATTTTATCTTTCCTTGGTTACTTCTCTCTGTCAAACCTGTTTATGTGCAGACAAGTGCTGAGCCCATTAAGAGAGATTCAGCATCAGTAAATGAAGCAGTTGRAGCACCGACAGTGCTGGCTGCCAGCAAAACAGAACACCTGTAATTTTGCTGCACAATGAGAGGTGGCTGCCTGTCGAGACAAAAGGATATGAGTTATCTGTAACGACAAATGGAATTATGGGCATTTTGTGAGTTCTTGCTGTTCCTAAATAAACACCTATGCTGTTTTTGGTTTTGTGTTTTTCCTGCTGAAGAATTGCTCGTGTGAGTCAGAGGATGTTATTTAAATGTAAAGGAAAACTATTATTTCTCACAGCCTTCAAAAAAAAAAAGCACAAGAGGACATTTCAGAAAGTGGTAGGTGGTAACTGCTAGCTTGCATGCTGAATAATCAAAGATATATTTACATCAAAGTGAGAGAAGATAATGTAAGTTTGGCATCACAGGAGACATTAAAGAACATGCATCAATCTATCTGTTGACATTAGTTATTCTGATTAACCGTGCACGTCTGCATCTGCACGGCAGTAAGAGTTGGAATGAGCCCCTGCTTACTTTCTATAGTTTTAGGCTGAARTGATGTGAGGCTGAGGCCATTTTCACACAGACAACCAACAGTGAAACAGGAATGGATCATCAGTCAAACCRTCCTCCAACCAACAGGGCATCGTTGCTTGGCTTCACTTTTTTCCWGCTCTCTTTAGAAGCAGAGGAGGTTTTGAATAAACGAGTGAGGAAGAAAAGTTCTTTGAGGCAATATGAGTATTCCTGGTAATTATCTATTGGATAGTGAGTAAACAGTTAGATAAACACAATAAAAATTAGCTTCTTTTGAAATGTGGAATAGAATCTTACAATTTTAATGTATTAAAATTGACAATTTACATGATTTTTGGTTTCTAAATACGTTAAAAAGAAAACAACAAAAAACACTGTTATAATATTTTTCTCATTTTAAGGTTACAGAGTTGGGCCAAAAAATAATTGCTATTTTGGTATAACAAAATAGATTTATTTAGGTTGTTTAGGTTTAGAAAGTCTTTGATTCAGTGTTTGAACACCTTTAATAAAACTACACTCAAAAATAGATTTGTTGGATTTACTTAACCAAGTTATGTCAAGGGGTTCCACTCAGRTGAGTTGAGTAAATGTACWGCMACTTTCACATTTTCTTTCTTTTAAAGACTTCTTTGACTTGTGAATGTTTTAATAATTGTTTGTTTGGCATTTTAGTTGTGTAACTATGTGTAAAAGTTGTCGAAATTTTGCTGCCTCTTGGCCAGGACTCCCTTGAAAAAGAGGTTTCTAATCTCAGTGGGACTTTCCTGGTTAAACATAGGAATATTTAAAATAATAATAATAAAAATAAAATCTTTAAA
>NW_013952404.1:1424256-1435787 GCF_001266775.1 Austrofundulus limnaeus | reverse complement strand
AACCCGTCCAGAGGACCTATACATTTTTTTTTCCTTTTGATTTTTTTACCTGGATTACTGAGATGCATCAGGACAATAGATAGAGTAAATATAGATGTCTGGATGGGTGTGTAGATAGAAAAATAGATAAATAGAGAGAGAGGAAAAATTCACAGATTGCACATATAACATGAACACACATACACAATCTTTATAGGGACTTTACATTGACTTCCAGTCCATTCACAGCCTAACTTGGACTTCTTACCCAAAACCCATCTCAAAGGCCCATACCTGATCCAAAATCTATCACTAACCCACCAATGGCATTTCCACACATGGAACTATAGGCTTAGGTTCCTATAAGTACCAGTTGGTCCCCACAAGATGGCAAAATTGAACTCATATAAGAAATACCCACTCGCCTGCCCACACGCACGCACGCACACACACACACATGTTTGCACAGCTATCCATTTGGGGACATTCCATTGACTTCCATTACATTCCTACAGCCTAACCCTGACCACAAACCCTAAGGCTAACCTCACAGGACCTGACCCAAAAACTAACCTAAACTCAATTCACACCTTGGTCCTAAACATAACCACCAACCCACCAATGACATTTAAACCAAATGGAGACTCGACTTTTGTCCCCAAATGCGCCAGTTGTCCCCAAAGGTAGGCATTTTGTCTTAAAATTGCCCCCAAATGTCACCAGAAACAACCCCCCCACATACACACACACAATATTTAGTCTTACAATAATACATTTCAGAGTGAAAAGAAAAAAAATAAAGATTTTATTCCAGAACTTTCCTCACTTTTTAATAAACTAATTTTAATTTATCTTATACTCTTTTGTGATCTAATTAAGCTGAAAAAGATGTCAAATAATGTGAAAATGAAGACAATTACAATTAAAAACTGACATTTCTAACCCAGATTGTTTTAGCACTTAAATAAATGTTTTATTCTCAGCCATTAGGGGTCTACATTTAAATTAGGTGTGCTTGTTTTTTTATTGTGTTGAAAGCTCTGCTATGAAGACACCATGATGCGGAYGTTCACTGGGAGACTCATTTTCATATTTATGCCACAACTAAATATTCATCCCACTGAATGTGTGAAAAGTAGTCTGAAAGCCTAATGCATCAAACTGCACATATTATAACCRACGTTTTTTAAATTTAATTTYATTTTTTTGACATCACATCATGGCYTTGGAATCATAAGTTTCTCAGGGAATGCTGTCCTCTTTTGCCTCGTGCATTCTGGGTGAGTAAACACAACCTCATCGCCTGTTTCTGTTGAATTCAATTGCATTCTGCTAAAGTGTTTCTCCTCCCTAATGTTGTGCAACAACAGCAGAAGTGGCCCTGAGATTTGTTTTCAGCAACTTGAGGGGAAGTATTATCCACATGACGTTATTTTCAGGYAGGATTGTTATGCATTTAAAGTCTAAAAGCAGACTTCGTCCAGAGGACGCTCATGCGTTTTTGTTTTGATCTCGTTTCTTTCAGTGACGGAGCAGTAAACTGCACCATGAAATTTGGTGCGAGATTTCTTGACAAAAAGATGTTCAGTTTGCCTCTCTGGCATCAACTAACAAAGGCAGCACGCACACCAAAATGAAATCCATCTTTGGCATTTCTTTTGCGATTGAACACGAGTTAACAATCCACAGCCTTTGTCACTCTGGTTTTTATCTGCTGGATCTCACTGTGACATRATGTTCTCGGCTAAAGTTTGTGTCTTTTTGCATTCTGTCTTGGAGGCCAAGTTAACTTTTTGTTTTACCCTGTTGTCATAAAGAAGCCTGGTAACATTACAGAGTGTGGATCCTGTGCATGTGTGCACTTTCTAGCTTTCACCTAAATTATTCATGGGATCAGAATTATGAAAATATCTGCAGATTTACAAATGTAAATAAACACGCGAGTGGATTGGCACTGAAGTCAGCCTACAGTAAGCAACTTAAGAGGATTAGCACTTCAGTATGCAAATAAACCTTTCACTAATAATCTCGTGCTGAGCTCAAGGCTAAAAGGGAAATCTAATGTGAGTTCAGCATAAACTAAAAGAAAAAAAAACAAGAAAGTTCTGGTGAGCTGCCAGAGTTGAAATCTGTCAATTAGATGAGTCAAAAACTATTTTATAGAATATTCTGAAAAAGAAAAATCCAAGACTCAACAAGGAAGTGTCAAAACCGTCTCGGAGCTGCTAGTTTTACACGTTTGAAGTCTCTTGAACATRTTTTTTTTCCACTTTATTTCCTGCATTGTTGCTTTTTTTTAACACACTAAATCGCGTTATTCCGCATTCTACAGTGGTAAAAAATAAACCCAATAACTGACCGTGGTCCCTGAAGGAGACGTCCTCTCGTGCTGCTGGAGGATTGCGGTCACAGCTGGTGCCCCACCACGGGTATTCACACGCTGATAATTATCCATTCAGGGGTCGTGGTGCTTCACATTTCTCCCCTGGCCCAAGAGAGCGTCACGGTCGCAGGTGGCCGCACATGAGTGCTTCAGAGCTCTTGATAAGCTCAAAGCGGTCCCCTCACTGATGAGGTGAAAGATACCTGAGAATTTCTTTTTGGCTTTGAACTGAAAGTAAATATATAGTACTTTGTTCGATTCTGTCGTTTAAACTGTATTTTGGTTTTTAACACTTTATTGACCTAAATGATAAATCTGGACATTTGAACCGACTACAACACAGATATATTTTTATTTTCACGTGGTAAAAAGGCTGCATTTTACTGTTTTTATTGGATTGCTCTGATTTTCCTGAAGGAGTTGAAATAAGCAGAAATTCTGATGATGACTTGTCGTTCTGCAGACATTTTAAGAAATGATTCATATTTATGAGAATACTCAACCATTATGACCCACCGGGAGGCTTTGGTGTGTTTCTCTGCAGAGACTCCCTTTGTTTGCATCCCAGTTTGTTTGTGACCACTTAGTTTAAAAGGATCTGCAGTTCTCTTGGATTTTTTTCCCAGCCAGATGTTTACTTACACATACAGTATATTCTCAAACTCAGAGCAGAGGGGCAACATCACCTTTCTCCAGGGTTAGTATAAGGGAGAGGGTGTATTTCATTGTGATTTGAAATGTAATTCAAGTGATAGGTTAGGTAAATTAAGTATTTTGTTTTCTTATATTATTGCTACATTACAAATTTATTGCTGGAAAAGAATAAAATGATTTAATTGTACAAAGACTCAATTTGAATGACAAATTATGTTGTTACATCTCATTGAAGGACACACATCCTGCTTTTAAATCCGTCTTTTTCACATTTTAACTTTTCATTTAGGGCCTATATACAGTAAGGTGGAACTGCAATGCTTTGGTCTGAATTCCTCCTTGGTGTAACTTTACAAGCCCCTATTGCAACCCTGCAGGCCAGTTTCAGATCAACTCGTTTTGAGGCTGTCTCTTTAAATCTAAAAAACATGCTTCTTTAACCCTAATTTTAATCCTGTTATTATCTAAAAATGTAACTTGAGTAATGCAAAAAAAAGTTGATTAGTCATTCACCCGTTGTGTAAATGTCCAGTTTATTTGAAATCACCCGGAACTGTCTGTGTGTGATAGGTGCTATAGTTGTAGCAGGATAAAGCCATTTTGAAGGCTCAAAGGTTAGTCCAGCAGCAGCAAAGTTCTATTTGAGACTACTTTGTTGTCATCGTCTTTATTGTCTGCGGTAGCTTTGACCTTTTCTTCTTCTTCTTCTTTAAAAGTGGACTGCTCATTCAGAAAAGTGGCAACAGCTGAGGCATGGGTTTGACCAGAAATGCTTCTTCTGTCACTCAAAGATTTAACACACTTGCTGCAACACCCCCCAAGAAACAGGAATCACTTTTGAGGCTGAAAGCCGGTGAGTAAAACTAAAAAAATAATCTTAATTATAAACAGACGCTGAAGCTGCCGTTCTCTCTGTCGTTGAGTAATCCCATTGATAGGCCCTTTATTTGACTCAAATGAAAGGCAAATGAGGTATCATTAACAAGGCAATAAGCTGAAGCACAACACACAGGGACACTTGCTGTGAAAACAACAACAACAAAAAAATCTTCTTAGGGAGGAAAATACGCAAAACTAAAGCGCAGCTCGGATTATGGATATCACTTCTGTTTTGTTTATTCCTGTGGATTCCACTTTATGTCTAATACATAGATTTCCTTTGAGACACCTTCTGCTGATGAATGCTGCACAATGACTGGAAGTGTACCGTGCACATAAAAGCACGTCAGATTCAATGTGGGGATAGTTGCAGGCAGGTTCGGGGCTTCAGGGGATGAGCCTTCAGAGAAGTGCGCCTTCTACTGTGTCTATTTATCCTAATGGGTTGAACCCTCAGGGTGCAGATTTACAAGGCTTCCCCGCAGCAGATACAGCCGTGGGGAGGATGTGACAATGTGCTGAGAAATTGGGCATTTGGAGGAGGATAAACGAGAGGTTAACTCCAGGTCAGGATGCATGGTGCTGCTGACGCTCTGTGGGCTAATGGGAGGAACGATCGGACCGTTCAGCATATTTCTATTCTTATTTTGGCAACAGGGTGATGTGGATGATGAATAAATGAACAATTATTCTTCACATTTCAGCAATCTAATATAAGTACAATTAGTGAGATTTGCTGTTCGGGTTGAATAAAATCCAAAGCCACAGTCTAGACTAGTGGTTCCCAAAGTTGGGGTCGGGACCCACAGTGGGGTCCTGAAACATCAACGTGGGGTCCTGAAAATATTTTTTGAATTAATTACACAAAAAGATGACAACTAAGAACGTTTGTTTCCTTTGTTTTTACAAAATAATAAGATTAGTATACCTAAAATGGACAAAAATAGTGTAATACATAAAGTTACTATATGCTCTTGTTTATTTGATGTAAAAACAATGTCTATCATCCAACAACAGCTGGGGGCACAGGTCTCTGCTGCTGGTATTTTGTGGGTCAAAAGCTGAAAAGTTTGGGAACCGTTGGTCTAGACCAGTGTTTTTCAAAGTGAGCGCCGCCAGGGGGCGCTAAGCATACCTCAGACAGCCAGAGGGAAGATATGAAAAAAAAAAGATTAAATAAATACATAAATAATTGTAATAAACGTTTTAAATAATTATTATGAACAGAATATGTTTTAATCGATTCTTTTGAAATATAATTTATAATAAATATATTGAAATTTTATTTAAATGTTTTTTCTTGTTTTTATTGTCAAACGTTTGTTGAAAAGTAGTTTTTTCGGTGTTATACACATTGTTTAAAACATGCTAGTTAATTAAGTTCTTATGCTAAACAAAATTTTGAACAGTGTATAAAATATATATTTATAAAAGTGAAACAAGACATTCTACAAGTTGATGTTTCTTTACATATTTTGTAGCATTGCTTGTGGGTTTGCAAGGTGGGTCCCAGGCCAGACGCTAATGTTGTTTGGGGGACAATGGCATGAGCAAATTTAGGAACCCCTGGTCTAAACAATCATGTCATTAAAAATAACATTACCTGGCAATATAAGACTGGTCCTTTACATTTTAGAAGGGATCCCACTTTTGCGAACAGTTCCTGTTCAGGAGTTTTCTTTTTTACTTCCATCATTTTAACCTTTAATTCACAAGTCAAAAACACACAACACTGAAAACAAGATATTATGAACACAGGAAATAGATATTAAACAATCTTTGAATTCCTGTCAGTGGCGAAAACAGCCAGATCAAAAAAGTGTAAGTAAAAAAGTAAAGGCTTATATATACACCATTATCACAATCCAAACAGCAGCATCTTTCCTATATTTTTTTTCTAAATAAGAAAATCCAATTAGATTTTTGCCTTTTTGATTCATAGTTTGTTTCTTTGTCATGCATTGTGCATCAGTTTTTGGGCTGAAACCAACATGGTAGAGAGAGGATCATTAAGTTTGTTTTAATCTTTTATTGTAAGTATAAAAACCTAAAAAAATTTCTTCCATTATGCAACTTCAGTTTGATCATTGACCTTTCTATTTGCTGTAATTGAATTCTTCAGCCCTGGTCCAGCAGGGTTGACRGACTTGTGTGTTTTGTTCCTGCTTCAACACACCAAATTTAAATAAAAGGGTCATGGACTGAGTTGTTTAAGAACTTGCTGACACGTTGAAGAGGAAATTCAGCTGTTTGACTTGAAATGAAGTGTGTTGAAGCAGAGAAACAAATAAAAGATACATGACAGAGTGCCCTAAGGAATTAAGTTGGGGAGCACTGTTGCTACTGTTGTGACAGTTGTAGATAAAGTGTATTTGATTGATGTGATTGCGGGTGGTGACGGACTTCTTAGGTGCAAACTGGACTAATCACACTTTAGCAAAGGCACAACTTTTTAAATCTCACTTAATTAGTTATTCTTAAAATAGCCTGGCCTCRGTGCCTTGTGTGACAACTCTGTGTCTTGCTCAGGCTTACCATAAAGGACATAGTTTTAGTTGTTTTTAATGAGAACCTGAGGATGAAAGCAAACTAGAAAGTGCTGTTCTCTTTAGATTTTTATTTGAAAAAATTAATAAATAAACAAGACCAAAAAATAAAGCAGGCCCTGTTTCCCTTGGCGTGCAAAAATACAAAATCCCAGCTGCAGACAACTTAACAATCAGCCTTTAAACTCTGAACCATCCCTTTGTGATGATCTCCCCATTATGTGCAGTTATCATGATACCAGCCATTTTCAGATTTGGAGACTCCACAAATGGGACATCATTTGAGACAGCAGGYGACACAAAGAGGACAACAGAGAGCACGTCTGCCAGTTTGTAACTCAAGATGGAGCTTCTTTGCTTTCAATTTTAAGAGCAATTTMAAAAGCTGGAGAAGGAAAAACAAAACAAGACAAGAGGAAGGTGGAAAGAATGAGATAAGTTGCAAAAGAGCTTCCAGGAACAATGCGATTATATGATACGTGTCTTACACCTCTCTGGAATCAAGATAAGCATTTGTTCTGTATTGATCCTTACGTCTTAATTTCACTGCTTGTGGTAGAGCACGCTGGAGCCAACAGGATGTATTTCTAGTCTTTAAAACCACACAGATGCAAAGCTCCATTCTCCAGCAGCCTCTTAATGTCGGTTTTAGTTTAATCATTGCAAACTGTGGCACTATAAATTGGTATTTATTAGCTTTTTTTTTTTTTCAGCTTGAATTCGTACATTCCAGCTGTTTGTGCCAGCTTTAGAAGAGTGATAGTCAAGATGTGAACATTTGATATTTAGAGTGTTAGATTGTTTATGTTTTAATATTTTTTTAACTTATGGTTTCAGATTATTACCCATGAATTTGTGTTTATATGTGGTTTGTACAAACAACTGCAGCAATGCAGAAGGGCTGTGGTGAAACAATGACGTATCTTGTTGATGAATGCTTATGAAGGAAATTTGAAGATTATTTTCAATTTTTTAATGAGATGACAGATGGCCTAAGCTTCACATTTGACTTCCAAATATCATTTAAGAAAACACAAAAGGGACCCAAGTTTTATCAGCACATCTGTGCCGTGTTTTGTTCATCTCATTCAAAGTTTTTTTTCCCTTTTTTATGGTGCAAAATATAAATCATGTGTTCATCTGCTGAAGATAAACCAATAGTTTTCACCTTCTGTTTTTTTACAAACTCATCAGATGGGCAGTTGGGAACATGAGGATCTTTGTTGATTTATYTATTTGTGTTTTACATTTCTTGGCCATTTTCATTATATTATTTGTCTTTTGCTTTTATGCCAAATCCACAAGTTTTGAAGTGAAAGATTAATATTCTGATCATATCACATGCACATCTCAGAACAAAGTTTTGTGGCAATAATTAAGAAAAAAGCAGCTTCACATTGAAACAAGAAATACAGAATCATCCTTCATCTGATCATTTGGATGCTAAGTTTTCATCTGAGGACTTTTTAATATGATTTTATACTTCAAACTGTTTGATAAATAAGAACAAAGTTTGTCTTCATGACAGGCAGCTGGTAACAATGTGCCTGAAGKTCCAAATGAAAAGAGACTTTTTATTTTTGCCAAGTTGTCTGTTAGGTTGTGTGTCGACACAACACTGGTTCAATTCCTGAGTTTAGTTGCCTTTTTTTTTTTTTTTTTTTGCGTCTGGATGATTCATACATCAGAGTTAAGTTACATAAAACAGAGCTTTGAAAACCTTCAGAAAGTCTGGAGAACTGTTGATCAAGGTCTTTTTAAAATACACAAGAAAGTACAGCTGCTTGGAAGCAAAAATAAAGAAACGACAGATTACTCAGAACATTTTCATAGAACTTTATGTAAAATTTAGCCTTTTTATGAAACATTGCACATTTCCCAGAATAGAATACAGTACGAGACGATGTAGAAACGTGTTCCATTTTCCAAGTAATTTAACTGAAGGACCTTAGAGATAGCTCTGTAAAACAAAATAACTGCACTAATTGGAGATTTGTGTAATAATATGTACAATTAGTTTATTTCTGTTGTGCTACAATATGTAAAACAGCTTGCACATTTAAAAAAATATACTGTTATGTTTAAAATTAGCGACAGCAGATATTCAAGTGCAGAGTTTAATTAAGAAGACAGAATCTTTGTCTTTTGTCTTAATGATGCCAGAAAAAAAAGTCTTGATGTGAGCTGGAGGCAACATTTTTAATTAGATTAGACTCTAAAATGTGGATAAACTAAAAAAAAAAAAAAAAAAAACATCTCCATACCTATTCTAAAACCTAAAACAACTTAAAGTCTTTTCATTTTAAAGTTCAACTGCTTACAAAGCAGAAGCTGAGCTTTTTATTTTCTAAATAAAACAAATCCGACAGCCTGAGCTAAACTCATATCATGAGGATAATGGCTTGCTGTAATTACTCTCTTATCACTGCGCCAAGGATATGKGTGATTTGCCAAAATCAATATGATTATGGTGATGAAAACACTTTGTGCCTGGAGCAAAGAGAATGGATGTTTAAAGGATATATTTCTCTTATTTTTTTACACCGCTGTGAAACACACACCATCACGGAAGGTCAATAGAAAATTCATGATACTTTAAATTGCGTTCAAGCTGCAAAAGTAACACAAAAGTCCATGCATCACATCCTGCTAGACAAACATGCCCTGAAGCAGCAAAACGTATTAACTCGTAAGAGATCCCAAATAAAGAATGATAACCCACCTAATGGCCCAAGCTTCTTCTGTGTGTGTGAGCGGTTGGCTGCAGTCTGTGGAAACTGGTTAAAAACAGGCTTTGTCTTGTTGATGACAGTTATATTGTTTACTACCAGGCAAAACCGATTACTAAAAAGTTAATGTCATGTTCATGTCTAAGTGGTGAGGCTTAATAACGTGGAACTGCTCAGGGTTGCCCTTTATTTCTCACTTTAGTTCTGTTTTTTTTCTCCTGCAGTCAGATTGATTGTTGTTTGATTTCTGTGGCGCTGACCTTTATCTGAAAGTTAAAAAACTGGGGCTTTTTTAGGGTTTAGTGAAATTCTCCTATTCTAGTATTTGATTGTTTCATCTCCTGCTGAACATTACTTACAGGTATGTATGAGAAAGGCATAATACATGGGTTCCCAAACCTTTCTATGCCATGTCCCTCCAAACGACATTGTTTCTGGCTGGGGACCCCCCTTCAAAACCCACAAACAATGTTACAAAATTTTGCAGAATTTTATTTGTTCGCATTTTAAACACTGTATTAAATTACCACTGAAAAACACAACTTTTCAACAAATTGTAGATAAGAACAGAACAAAAGAAAATCTCAAATAACATTTCAATATATTATTATAAACTACGTTTTGAAATAATGCTTGAATAACAGATTCAGCTGTATGATAATGATTTTAAACCTTTATTACATTTAAGTTTTAATTTTTATGTTTTTTCCTTACCTGTACTTCAAGTTTCTAAGGACCGCCTAGCACCCCCTGGTGTCCGGGTGGAGGCCACCCACTTTGACAAACACTGCTCTAAAATTAGAAGCAAAATATTTAGTTATTTCAAAAAATTTTCGTCTTATATATGTGCCCCATCACATGACTTTCGTTGGGGCCCTGATTCACACCTATTGCTCACAGTGGGCTGAGCCATACTTGCAATAACAGCATTGTAGGAAGGGGACAACTGGCCATGAAGGCATCCACCTCTGTTCAATGGTGGATGGTTTTTCTTCACAAAGATGGCTTCCTTTACTCCTCTCTCAAATCAACATTCCTCTCTATCAAAGATGAGAACATCTTCATCCCTGAAAGAGTGACTGCTGGCCTGTAGATGAGTGTAAACTGCAGAGTCCTGGCCTGTAGATGAGTGTAAACCAGAGCACTGGCCTGATGATTTTGCTCTTCTGTGTTGGCTCATTCTTTTGAACAGTGGCTGTTTTGTTTCCCCAATGTTTGACTGATCACAGTCCTCCTGACACTTAACAGCATARACTATATTACTCTGTTTTTGCTGGGAAACTGGGAACTAATCTTTGTTGTAACGTGTTTTGCGGTTTGAAAGCCACTGGGACGTCATGTTTGGAGAATAAACATCTCAGTTTCTTTGAAACGCCCGCACATGTGGAATGATGACTGGTTTGGGTCCGGGTTTAGGGTTTTCATTTTCAGCTAGTTGTTGGCTGGAATCCTGTTTGGGTTTCTTGTCTGTTTTCAGGAAAGCCCAGTTAGGATAACCGCACTGCTCCAGGGCCTGTCTTGTGTGTGACTTCTCTTTCTCCCCGGCTCCTGGTTTTGTGGCGACTTCTTGCATGAATCTGGTGTAAAACGTTTTCAGTATTTGTACTTTTTTGCCCTCAGAAAATCCGCAGCAGTTGGTTGACTTATTGATACAATGTTTCCCTGATGAATTCAAATGCAAAGCGAAGTTATTGATTGGATCAACATGCGAGCAGATGATTTACATGAGGATCTGCGAAACAAACAGCGATTTTAAATGACTCACAAGTAAATGCTTCATGCTTGAATTACCAACATATATTATTAATTGTGGCTGAAACCTCAGTGTACAGCTGGTATCACATCCTGCCATTCCCATCTGTCTGGTTTTCATATTCCACTTTATGAATGCATTCATCCTATTAGCAGTTCAGCTTTTTGCTCCTTTGTAAAAAAACACTTCTGTAAAGACACAGCTTCAATTAGGATTCACGTTTTCTTTTTGATTTGATTTGATTTATTTATTCAACAGGAAAAGATAATTAAAATCAAGCCTGACTCAGCATAATTGCTGTTTTACAGCAGGTTCCTGTTCTGCAGCACATAAAACACTCAGAATTACAGCATCACAATCACATAATTATTATTACACCATACACACAAAGACAAACAAGCATACCAAATTTCAAAAAGGCAGCATTTGCAAAATGGGACGTCTAAATATGAGCACAACAAAAAGTGTCCAGCAGATGACAGACAAGATTCTTCTTAAAGGGCTGTAGTTTTGAAATGGACTTTATGTTTTGAGGAATGTCATTCCATGCTTTAGTATAAACATAGAAGAAAGACCTCTGGCTGTAGTTGTCCTTTTGTAACAGATCT
>NW_013952404.1:1419166-1422827 GCF_001266775.1 Austrofundulus limnaeus | reverse complement strand
AGGCAACAGGGAAGCTGGTGCGCCTCACTTGTTAGATTAGTCGCTCCGTCCCGGCTCCCACCGCCATGCGTCCAGGCCGGTAAGTCCACCCCAGGCGCTCCGTTCAAACACGAGGGACAATCCCAGGGCCGAGGGACTCCATCCACATCCACCACTCCACCAAGACACGCCGCAACTGCAGCAAGCCGGAGAAACCAGCCCAACCGGCAAGGTAGATGATATTTACCAAAGTTAGGATAACTTATGGTCGATGCTTGTAAACACGCCATAGGACATTTGTGTGCTGTTGTTTTTCGAAAATGATGTCTGTCATTTGAGTCTTTGATCTTCCGTTTATGTAGCATACAGAGTAACAGCAACACTAAAGCTGAGGTAAATTTGGTCAAAAACAGACCTGCAGATGCCTGTAAAGCCAAATGGGATGTATTTTCCTGCAGCGGTACTGCACAGCTACATACATCTGCCGCCACCGCCGCCATCTTCTGCAGTACGGGGAAACACCGTGTTAAAAGGCAAAAGTGTCATCACAGTCAAAGATAAATAAAACTTTGGAAAGAGAAATTTTCAAACACAACAAGGACATACGCTGACATGTTTGTTCTATGAAAAATGTTCTTTTTTTGTATATAGTTTTAAGTTCATAAGGTCATTTGATAGAGATCATTTGAGATCTTTTCATAAACTTTTCACAGAAGCTTTTTCTTGAACTGGTTTGACCATTTCTTACTTATATGTGATACTGTTACTTTCAAATTTGTCATCAAGAGTTACAGTTTTGTAATTAAAAAAACGAATTGAAAAGTTTGTAACAGATTTATACACTTGGATAAATTGACCTTAAGTCTTTTAGCAGTTAGTTTCAGTAATCTGGACATTTCTTTAGAAACTAGAAACAGTTTTATAGATTTTTTTCTGCAGGTTTTCTATAAAAGCAGCTTTTATTTATTTTTACTTTGTTTACAAGAAAACTTTGAAAGAATCTCACCAAACGAATACAAACAAATTCATTTTAATATGTTTTGCTGGTGGTGAGAAAGATCAGCCAATGCTTCTAAGTTCTTTAGTTCYCCCACTGTTCATAACCTCAGCTTGTATGAATGATTTGGTTATAAAATGTTCTTCCCTCATGAATAAAGTCCATTTCTGAGTAATAAACAGGATATCACTGTCGCTTTCTCTCTCTCAAGGCCTCATCTTACCAAACATAATTAACTTTAGACTTATGTAAAATGGCTGCTGGCACTGATAGATTTATGTTCCTCTGAAAAGATGACATGAATGCAAGAGGCACAATAGTCTCAGACTTTTAAAAATAATGGGAACATGTCACCGGCGCAATTGAAGTGTCTTTCAAGTCCTCACTGTAAGACATGAACTGATCTTGGTAATTGTGAGGATCTCCATCTTCTAAATCCAAACAATCCCTTAAATCTTATCCACCCTCTGCRGCCACAGAGACGTGTCCATCACGTCTGCCTGGCTCCGGCTTTGAAGAATCCTTCGTCAACTCTCCGTTGGTCAGTTCATCYTCAGTCTGCAGCGGCAGCTTTGGGGAAAAAAAATCAAGTGTCTCCATATGTTCCTGCAGATTGATACAGAACGTGTAAAATGCTGCCATGCTTTGGGAGGTTGGGCTGAAAAATAGAGGCGAGGGTCGAAACATTGTGGGAAAGATGAAACTGTTATTGAAAACTGCTGAGGTTGGGCTGTTTTAGTGAAGGTTCAGGAAAAGAAAAATGTGTCGAGGGCATGTGGGGAATGATTAGTTACCCCGGAATGTGGACCGCGTGCCTTGTGGGACCAAGTTGCAGTGGATAACTGTGTCACAAGAACAACCTACAGTACATAAGTTCTAAAATGTTAATGCTTCTTAAGAGAACCACTGTTTCAGGTCTGCTGTGTTAGAGACTCAGCAAGACAAAACAGCCACTCTGGTGTGGAAGCTGTAATGCTCATTAAACATCTCTAAGACTTTTATGTGCTGTGAAGCTGTTTGGGAATATTTCAGTCTCAGATTTGCAGCTCTGTTTTAGTAAAGCTTTGATCAGTGTCCATGTTTGGGTCTCTCTGAAACAATAGTGCCGTTACTGGGGGATTCCTTTACGAAAGCAATTAAAACACTGACTGGAATGACCAGAACTAAAATAAATTGCTGCAGTTTGAGTGGTATAAATCATGTTTTGAGTGAGTAAGTATAGCATTTTAACTTAAAGGCACAGTGTGTAGGATTTTGTCAATTCTTTTAGCCGAAATTGAGATAATCACTAATGACAATAGTAAAAAAAAAACATGTCTAATCATTGCAGACAAAGGCCTTGTTTTATTATTTTTACCTTATAAAAAGCTGTTTATATCTCCATGGTCGCGGGTCGCCACACAGGCAGCCGCCATCTTGCACCGCCATCTTGMCTACGAAGGCTCATGAAGGACAAACTGCGGTGGCGGCATCAAAAACGGTTTTAGTTGTAATACTATAAATATAATATTTGTTTGTCATTGTAGTTGGGATAATTTTACTTATTAAAGCTCATAATCTTACCACTTGAAACATCACTAGCTCTGAAGCTGCTCTGCTGGTAGACATCGCGGTTGGAATTATCAAAGATTTTTGACAACTGAGAGACACCGTAGCAACTCCTTTGTGTTTGGAAGCGGGGGGTGGGGGTGGGGGGAGGACCAGGGAGGATAATTCAACCACTCCAGCACTAGATGTCACTGAAAACAACAAATCCTACACACTGTGCCTTTAATATTGAAAATGAGATGGGACTGGGTTTTAGTGGAAAGGTGTCGGAAARCTGGCAGCTGACTTTTACACATAATGGATCATTTTCAGAACTTTAATAGGTCCCCCAAACAGGACTATATTGCAGCTGTCCAGGTGGGAGGTGATGACTTGGCTTTTGGGAGAGTTTCAGTCACAGAGATGAGAAGTAAAGGCCTAGAGTCTTGCAGATCTTTTTAAAAACAAAGGCAGATTTGTTGATAAACTGAACGTGCCGAAAGAAAAAATAAGACAGAAGCTGTTAACCTTAAAGGATGGCCAGATACACCCTTCACCCACTAAGGGATCTCCAGCTTCTAAAGTAGCAACTTTATGGCCAAAAACCTAAAGCCATTACAATATATTTGTTTTATTTATGGTGTTATTATCTTTACTTATTGTTGCTTTTATTCCGTTGAAYAACAGTGGATTTATACACACCATATGAATGTAGCAATAAACCTGACTTGAAAACAACGATCTGTTTTACTGCTGTTGCCTAAGTAGCAATAAAATATTAATAAAATAAGCAATAAAATCAAAAAAGGCAAACAAAACATAAAATCAAGTGGTGCAGATAAGATCACTGAGGTACACCTTTTCTCCTGCGTCTACCCTGCCCTCAGACCAGGAGCATGTTTCCCTCTGTCTTCAATTTGAAATAGAATTTCTGAGGATCATGAGGAAAACAGTGAAGGAATCAGACTGTGTCACTGGAGTGATTTCCTCGTAAGCTTGAAATCATAAAAATCAAAACAAAACAAAAAGAGAGACAAACAAAAAAAAGTGATACCAACCACTCACTGTGTTCTGAACAAACAAAAATAGTTTTTATATTATGACTAATAGCCACACACACACACACACACACACACACACACACACACACACACACAC
>NW_013952404.1:1399729-1417985 GCF_001266775.1 Austrofundulus limnaeus | reverse complement strand
CACACACACACACACACACACACACACACACACACACACACACACACACACACACACACACACACAAGTACTGAAGTGAAGTAAAAAATATAAAGAAATCAGACAAGTTCATAAAAAATAAAAGCAAATACATTAAAAGTAAAGCCGGATGAATTGGCTTGTGCTCTGAGAACAAAGACCCTTTTTTTGTGACCTTAGGAGACATTTTTACGCAGCGGTGACATTCTAGGTCTTTGTGTTCTACGGCACGCTGCACATGGACTCTTTTTCACGGTTTATCAGTCCTCYTGGATTGTCTCCTTTCTGTGTTCCTGGCACGAGACGCACGCCTTGCTGACAAAAATAACTTATTGCCTGTTCCATTAAAGGAGCTTGTTTCCACTCTGAAATGAAAATGTTCGGTCCCCACGGCCGTGTTACCTCCYCATGTACAACACAAAGGCTCTGTCCTGAATTTCCATCCCTGTATCAGAACACATATAGACAACAGGGCCAATGTGAGGATGATAAAACCTTTAGGTCTTAGRCTAACCCAGAAACCTTTGATTTTACACAACTGACTCATTTTTATGTTGCAGACATGGAGGAACATAACAARTGGAGTGAGTCGAAACCTTGAGTGTACCTGTAGAAGCTACAAGGCTGAGCAGAGAGGGCAAGAGTCTGGACTTACCATTACTGGACCTGCTGGCAACACAGAAGGAAAAGACACTGATAATTTTGAAATCATAAAAACTATTATTAATAATATTAATGAAACTGTTAATAAAACTTTAGAGTATATATAAGGTACTGTATATAATACACTTTATTAGGTACACCTGTCCAACTGCGCAATAACACAAATGTCAAATCAACCAATCACATGGCAGCAACTCGATGCATTTAGGCATACAGACATCGCCGAAATGATCTGCTGCAGTTCAAACCGAGCATCAGAATGGGGAATAAAAGTGATTTAAGTGACTTTGAACGTTGATTCACATCATGAATGTGCAGCTGATGAATCTGCAGCAACTGCGTGATGCTATCATGTCAATATGGACCAGATGTTTCCAGTTGAATCTATGCCACAAAGGATTAAAGCAGTTCTGAAGGCAAAAGCAGGTCCAACCCAGTCCTAGCAAGGTGTGCCTAATAAAGTGGCCGGTGAGTGCATARATAAATATAAATGTCAGAAAGCTGTGTGTGTTATGGATGTACCAACAGAAGAGTTAGCGTGTCTCATTTCATAATTACGCACATTTGAGTTATTTACCTCTGTGGATGTGATCTGACCAGAGCTTAAGCTAATAATGTAATATTTTAAAACTAAAATAAGGTTATAAATCCAATGCAATCACTGATATTTATTGAATTGATTAGCAGATAGTAGCTGTGAGCCAACATCCTGTTTTCCTCCTCCATGTTGTCACATGCTAACAGTGATAGGCAGGGCTCATGCTAGTGATATTTAACTCTATATATGGTTGCAGATAAGTAAACCAAATATAATGTGTGGAAACCATGATTTGATAATACACAAAATCCAATTACTGATTTGAGTTCACACCATTGTGAGGTGGAAATGAACAGTGTGGGACAGCAGGGGAAAAAAATCTAAACAGTGAAAAAAATAAATGATGTAAAGTAAAGTAAAAACTGACTAAATGCAAAATAACTCATCAGAAATAACAAAGGAACAAAATCAACATTTAAAGAGAAAAGAAATTAAAAGGCAAGCAGAACACATACTGAGAACCTGCTGAAAAATAGAGATGAAAATAGAGAGGCAATTATTAAAAACCTTAGGTGTGCACCTTAGATGTTGACAGAACGTAAAACTCCACAACAAACAGTTGGAAACCATGTTTGTCAGAAATGGTGAACTTCTTAAAACTAAAGCCTGAATAAATAAAGCTAAAATAAACTGGAGAACTAAAGAAAGTTGAGTGATTAAAATGACAAAATCAACATACAAAGAAACAACTATTGCATTTATATTGATTTAATCTTTAGTTTTTTTGTTCATGTCTCATAGTGTATTTTTTTAAATAGCTCTACATTCTAACTCATCTTTTTCTTCACCTGAACAGACCTTCGAGTTCAATTATTACCTTTTCATTCCAGCTCCATTGAATTTAATAAAACGTTGAAGCTGTGATTCTTTCAGTCAGAGTAAATACAAAAGGAACACAAAAATGACAAAAGAACACGACAAGGACAGAGAATGGTACTGTCCAAACCCAGAGCTCAAATCAATGAGTTGAACAGTCTTAAAAATATTTATAACTCTGGATGGAATAAAGTGTCATATGGTGTCCCATCTGTCGTTAACTCCTCTGGTTTTTCTCTTCACTTGTCTCCAGTTTTGCTTGAAAAATGAAACTAAAATCTAATTAGATTTCTCAATTTTTGGCCTGATAATAAACCTTGGAAACACATAATTTATATCAACGTGTGCCTTTTTTTTTAATGATGATGTTGGCTCAGCTTGTGTCTTGTTCTTTGCAGCATGCGTAGTTTTGAAACTATTTTATCATTTCYGTTCAACTTCTATTTGTTCTTACTTGGCTTAGTTGAAATTCTTGTAGTTATTTGCTTTTCTTCCACTTTAGCAGTTTGTTTTAGGATCAGTTTTGTCTCTCTGTCATTTGCAAAAACTGTAATAGAGACAAACTTGAAAGTAGTTTGTAAATGTGGTACAGAAAGTTTCTAAACCTTTCAGTATAATTTAGCTTGTTTAAAATTCCTCCTCATCACCAACTTCAGCCTAAAGATGCAGCAGTGCTCTGCCTCTATAATCCCCCCCATATTCTCAGAGCTAATCTGCATCTTCTTGCCTTGGCAAATTAAAAAAAAGAAAAATAACAATAAATCACTGTATACCACGGTGCAAACTGTGCATTATGCCTGGTATTAGTTGAATGTCAGTTTGTCTAAAATCCAYATATTATCTTGCAATAATTCTTGAAGGCTTAACACAAAAAAGGAATACATTTATTTTCATTATCYCTTTTATCCTGAGATCTGAATAGTTCGTTTGTGGTGAGGCACAAAATTATTTCCAAAGGAAGTCAAAATCATTTTCTTCAAGCAACCTTCCACGAACGCTGCAAATACAAATCAACCTTAGGGGCTTGACACTTTATTCCGTACAAAAGAGGCTCTAAGGTTTCTGAAAAAGCCTCTGTCGCCTCTAATCACTGCCGTTTTCTGCAGGCAGTGRGAGCTTTTATGCATAGTCGGTTCAGATGATCATCCAGCCCATTGTTGCTGTCGGTGGCGCCGAAATGACAGCATTATTATTGTCCCTTTGCACATGGGGGTGACATGGCCCCGTTCCCATCTGGCCTGATGTGATGGGAGCTTTGAGAGGAGGCTGCCGAGGCAGTGATGATTGCTCTAATCTTCTCTGTGGTTCAAAACACAGTTAGAACTCATGGTTTCCCCTCTACTGTATATCCCCACACCCAAACAAACAAACAAAACAAAACAAAACAGAAGCTTGAACTCTACTGACAGAAAATCAAAGATAAACAGATTATTGCATTACGCCTAATTATCAGAAGACCTGCAGGTTCAGTCGCTTGTCTCCTTGATCTTATTCTTTCAGTTGGACCCAAGTTGTATGAAGAGAAATCAAAAGTTTTATCTTCTGGCTCAGTTCCTTCGTTACCTCTGCAGACTTGAGCAGCACCTGTGATAGAGCTGATGCAACCCCACTTCACCAATCCACTTATCCATCTTTCATTCAGTCTACCAGCGGTCACTAACAAGACACTAAGATACTTTAACTTTCTGAATCCCGTCCAGAGTTGGGTAGTAACTAGTTACATTTATTCTTTACTTCATTTCATTTCATTAAAAATACAATAAATAATAATYAAATACAAAATAAAAACACAATAAAATAAAAATAAAATAAAATACAAAAAATTATTAAACATTTATTTTTTACTTGAGTAACTTTTTGGTTGAATGTTTTCTTAGGAGTACTTTTATTACACTGAACTTTTTACTTTTACTTAGTACTTTTATTATGAAGTATCACTACTCTTACTTGAGTAAAACTTCTGGATACTCTACCCACTGTGAGTAACTTAATTGAATGAAGCTTGTTTTTACCAAAAAATCACCAGACACACAAACACACCTGCAGTTTTTGTTTGTTTCATCTTTTTTTTTTCATTGAAACAAACATTTGTTTAGCCAGAATTTGTAATTATATTATTTATATGGGATTTTTTATTTTAWTTATAAAATGCCTACATTTCCACATAAGTTTATATTTTGGTCGATCTGATGATATCATTAACCTTTTTAAATACTTATTTTACTCTTACTTGAGTCACTTCTTGACTAGCTATTTTTAACTTTGACTTGAGTCAATGTTGAAGTAGTGCTACTCATACTTGAGTACATTTTTGTGTACTCTATCCACCTCAGATCATGTCACAATAAAATGCAAGTGTAATTTTTCTAAAAAAGGCTTTGCAGTTTCCATTTGGAAGAATATTTTTAAACAACTCAGTGGTTATGCAACACAACCGCAAGTAAGAAAATGACATCAAACATAAAAGTGCATCCCGGAATTTAAGCAGTAACCTGTAAAGATGCTCTGATTCTTAAGTTTGTGCTTTGATGCTGTCCAAAGAGATGAGCATCTTTCTTATTCCGTGTCTGGATTTTTGCTTTATGATTGTAGTTTCTGTTGTTAACGAGATCTATGAGCTACGGTCTGTTTGCCATAAACCTGTTGCTTTGCTTTTTATCGGCTGGCAGACATCAGCGGTGCCACCCACACACACCTGGTGGGATCTCAGATCTTCATTAAACTGAGGAGAGGGCTTCGCTTTCTTACATCACTGCACCTCATCGCCACCTCCTCTTCGCACATCACTGGCAACAGGTTTGTGTGAATACATCCATAAAATTGGATTCCTGGCCTGCAGGGAGGGGCAAGTGGGAAAAGTGCTGTTTGAACCAGGAAAGGATGATGATGTGCACTTTGGGCTTGATGGGTGAAGAAAAAAAGTCCCTGTCTTTACAGCGTGGCTATTTCATRTGCTTAGTCCCCAATTTCCCCCCGTCCAAAGCACTGATGTGTTTCAGACACAGTCAATTTGGGGGATGGCTGATCACAGTTAAATCACTGAGAGAGCTGCCCAGCTTGTCGCAGAAAACTCTTCCACCAGTAATATGTTGACAAACTAAGAAAACAATTATTTGTACAGCAGCATATTAAGATTGTGTTTTTCCCCATTTGCTCTTGCGCCCTTCCAACTTTTTAACTAGTTTTGTTATCATTTGGCAGTTGCTCTGCTTTCTTTCCTGCCATGCTTTCCAACCTGCAGCTGATGGGAAATGAGGCCAGAGCATTAAGGCAGCATGAAAGTTCATCCAAGACTGTCTAATTCTCTAAGCAGAGCTTCTCATGCCAGTCTCACACGCTCCTCAGATCCAAAACCACATTCCAGTCGTATAATTCCCCTTATATACCTGAACCAATGAGATCCCTGCAGTCCATTAGCTTCCAATTAAAATGACTCTTAAAATGGTTTGAATACTTATTTAATGACAGCTTTGGAAAAGGGCCAATAAATTGTCATCCCTGTATGAAAAAAAGAAAAAAAAAACAATTCACTGTTTCGACTTAAACATTCAACAAGCATCTATTTCTTGAAGACTTTGTTCTTGTCGAATGCGCGTAAATCTCTGAGTCAGGCATCAAATCAAAAATCTGCATTTTAGGGTTGAGTGTAATACGACCGTTCTAAACACTGAACATAAGGAACAATTTAGATTTTGCTATGATGGTGTCAGCTTTGGAAATCTGCCTGTAGGTTCAAGACACAGTTAAAGTGTATTACAAGCAAAGTGACAGTGAGGTTTGGAACACAGCCCCTAAACAATACTGTCACCTAGAGCTGGGCGAAATGATCAAATTTTTATATCACGTATTTTCAAAATTTTCACCGGTTTCACGGTATTTGATGGTATTTTTCTTTTCATCACAGCTCAGCTGATAATAAAATGTACAAACCCTGCTTATTGACTTTTTTTCCATTTACTGTACCTCTGCCTGTGTCACTGTTTCCCTCCTCTGTGTCTGTTCTTCTCTGACTGTTTGGAGACAGTAGTCATGCATTTAGGTCCAGTCGTGAAGGAGGAGGGTTAAGAAAAGATTATGATCGGGTTTATTGTTTTATGTTATTTATTAAAGCTTATCAGCACAACTCACCTTGCACACCAGTCAATTCTAACTCCACTACGAACTACTTCCCGCTGGCTTTTCAATAGAACCACGTTAAATCTCCATAAGCATAACGTCTCCATATTAACTAACCGCATTAAATCTAACTGTGCACATCACCGAAGAGGTGTTTACTACATTCAACGACGGCGAAAACGGGATGTTTTTTTTTTAAACGTCAGTCAATATAAGCAGCGGAATCGCCACCCGCGGCTGCAACTAGCTGCTCCAAACATTAGCATGCTTACGCACATAGCGGTGCAGCAAGGAAAAATGTCCCRCCGGGAAACAACAATTCACTGGCGGCCACGACGAAATGATCCGCTATTTAAACCGGATTGTCCAGTATTCAGAAAATTCATATCATAACAAAAATAAAAACTGGTATTCGGTACAAAACGGTATACCGCCCAGCACTACTGTCACCAAATACAAGAACGGAAGATGATGTCTTCTTTACTGGGTAGATAAGGTGTTTATAGAGGCTCATCACTTCCTGTCTCAGTGGAACAGTTCAAGGTCATGTTGAGGTTTGCCTTCTGTGGAAAACCTTAAACATCCATCATGTATCCAAGCAGGGTGGCTAAAAAAAATTACCTCCCAAAAAGAAATATTGGATGTTTTAAAGCTGTTACTTTAAATATATTATCCAGTCATTTGTATCTGTATACTTTCATATGTCCAAATAAAAAAGTCCTATAATGTTTTGTCCAACTGTCATTTAGCATTTTCACAAGAGGGGATATATTAAAGCTGCATTATTGATTCTGCACATTCCGYCATGTTTCTAGCACTCTCTTGTCGCTGCACACCCTCAGGTCATTATTCTGTGGTATATTTATATCTGTGATAAAACCAGTTTACAGACACAATCTAAGGGTTTCTATATATAAATATATAGTTGTTAAAGCAACTCCTTTATGTTGAAAGACACCACTTTTACATCCTTCAACAGAGTCTCAAAAAAGGGACAAGTACAAGAAAAGTCTTTACAAAAATGTGCACTTTCTGTAGTGAGCAGGAGAGACAAGTCAAGTAAAAACAAACCAATACAGAGCACAACATATGACAAACATTGTCATCCACTTACACTGCGAGAGACATTTTTCCTAAAATAATGGAAAAAACAATAGATCAAAAGAGTCTGTTTGTGGTGACAAATCCACAGAGATTTATCACCAACACTGATGTTTTCTTCAAATCTCTGGATCYTTTCCATTTCTTTCAGTTCATTGATTTGGTTTAACAGTGCACAACTTTTCCTCCTCCTTTTCTGTGGCTTCTGTCTCCTTTGRTTGATTACATAACCATTTGTTTGCCCTCCCTGCTCTCCAGACAGCAGATTTACTTGGTAAAGTGGTATCAGTAGTATCAACAGTGTTAAAGGAAGCGCTGCACAGAACAGTATCAGTGGTTGTTGTTTTTCTTGCTAAACAATTGGATTCTCATGAGATTTGTGATGCCAGGATGTCTGAGGGGTTCGAGCTATCAGATTGTGGTCAGYAAACAAAAGTTTTATCTGATCAGTGTACTAAGCAGGTAGCTTTGGGTGAGTTTAAGATGCATTACTAGCCAATAATAGCAGTTTCGGTGCAGTTCCTTGTGGTTTCATTTAGTTTATCTAATGGGATWGCAATAAATAGGATGATTTATTTTCATGTAAAAAAGAACATCAGCAAATTTGAATAGACTAAAATATTTTGTTGGCTGAACAAAAAAACTGATGTAAATTTTAAATTCTGTCTTTTTTGATTAATTATTCTTGTAGCTCAACATGCATGGACAGGTTTTACAGCTGGGTCTGCTCTAAGTGAAAATATATTTATAAATGCTAAGCTGTAATGGGCTGCATATCAAACCCCCAGATGAATGCATCCTGTACTTTAATTTTTTTATCATATTTTATCTCAGTGGTATTATTAAATGCATTCAATTTGCAATAATAATAATAATAATAATAAATTTGAAGTGTGGGATTTTTGAAACAAGCCTTTAAAACTTTGTTTTCACAGACTGTGTGGTCCACATGAGGACTTTTATTAAATGTTATGATAATTTACAAATTTTGTTTTGAAGATGCAACTGCAAATATTCTCTTTTATACTCTCTTTTCTTTTAGAAGAAATAAGTTAGTGTTTCATTCAATTCTGGATGRCAGGACTGGACTTTTTTTCCTACTCATTTCCCATATTATTCCCATTTTATTGAATTCAATCAGTCTTTGTGTTTTTTTTGTCCTTTTTGATGTTTTATGTCTGTTTTTTGAAGCTAAGTCACCCAGTGTTTTTTATTAAGTTATTCAAGATTATTGCTTCTAATTCCGTTACTCTTTGAGAGTTTCTGTGGTTGAGTCATCTACTTTAGGACAGCAAGTCGATAAGCCACAATGACCAAAGATAATATAAGCAGGCTTTTGCCTACCACATTTTAAAATAAATACGCCTCAGTCTGGGGTTGTGAAGCTTTTGCCTCCTTCATACTGATGCCACGGATGAATGAATCATGGCTTTATTTACAAGGAAAAAAAAGAAAGAAAAATATCAACAGCCGTCATCAATGAGCATCCTCACTGACTGCTCACAGACTGCAGAGTTCTCTGCCTTTGCTGAAAAAAACCCCTAAAAAGCTCTGAAGCTTTTCTTTATAAGAAGCAAAGGACAGAAACATTAAGTGAATAGAAACAATTGACAAGTTCATTTTAGAGGAGAATGATTTCACTTTGGAAGATAGCCTGCTTTCTATGTGCCTTGGTCTTGTTTCACTAATGGATAGATGAGTGCAGTGTTAGATCAGAAAAGATAACAAAGCAACAGATACAAAGGATTTGTATTACACTAAAAGTAGAGTGACCCGTGAGGCTGCATTCATATTCATGAAAAAAAAGGGTTATAGATGATGCACCTGTTCTCGCATCCTGAAAGCAGTTGTCTCCAAGGTTTTCCATAAACACGTGTTATTTATTCAGCAGGTCTTAATTAAAGATGCCCGGCTCAGTGTACCGTGTTAGCAGTGATTTCTCGAAGGAGGTGGCAGTGTAACTCACATTAATTCTATGTGCAGTGAATATTCCTCGGGTGCTCGTTGTTGTTTGTGGCCAAAATAAGAACCAGCTGCTATATCTTTTTTATCTAAAGTGGACTAAAATGACATCTATCTGACAGTAAATGATCCAATTTAAACCATTTTTTAATGTGACAAAAAATTTCAGGTTTAGTTGCAGATAGGGGTTTAAAGGCAGCAAAAAGTTTGCAAACGACATCTCAGAGTAACACTTAGTTCTTGTGATACTTTTAACTTTTCTTCAAAGCTGTTTTTCTGTTTTCTTCAGGTTCTGTGTGCTGTAGAAGTCAAGCATTCAGAAAGGTGACATTTGGAAAGGAACATGTTGTGCCAATGAGGAACTAAAGCATCCTTCTTTATTGACGGCAATAACTGTGCATCATCCTGATTTTGGAACATTTCCAGGTTGATTTTTTTTTCTGACTTGGGATTGTACACAGAAAAAGAAATGAGAACTAAAGATCAACAAGCCAACATTGGTTAAGAACTAGTTCTGCTGRAGAAATTCCTGAGCTGGAGAGCTGTGGTGAGATTTGTAGAAAAGGTCAAGGCTCTCTGATATTTGCACTGAGAGCAGAACACAATATTCCTGCCAATCAGTTGGCACACTTGTGCCAACATGTCTGTGCTGTTTTGGCTTTCAGTATCCAGCCAGCCATGAAGAAATGATGAGGTCCCTGCGTGCCACGGCTGCAGTTGCATCCAATAAATCTTCCCTGGTGAGAGTCAGGGGCTGGGATGTACTAATTGCTGTATTGATTTGGAGTTTTGCTCCAGGACAGCACCTGATAAACACATCAGACAGAGAAGAAAGCACGTGAACCTGCAAAGCTTTAGTGCCCTTTTTTTTCTAAAGGCATAATTTGCATATACGGAAGCCTTTTTTGTTGTTGTTGCCTAAACATTAGTGTTCATAAATTTCCCAAGGAGAAAGCCTGCTGTCGGAGTATCGGCTGATGTGTTTCTCCAGGTGCTGCTGGAAGCAGGAGGAGAACAGGACGGCAGCCGTAAATTTATATGACAGGGCTGTTTGTCTTCCACGTCTCGATCTGCCCGTTTGTTGTTACCAATAGTGCAAAGATTCAACACTGTGATTTAATTAAGACACAAACCCCAGTATCATTTGTCTGCCCTTGTTTAGTTATGCATCACTGGCTGAGATGAAACTAAGGTGGAACAGAAAAAAAAACACAGTGACCTGTCAAATATCGCTTAATTACAATAAATTATACAACTGGTTTCTAATGACAGCCTAATGGGATTAGATAACGGTTGTATGATAGTAAGATTAGCACAAAGAATATATATGATGAGAGAAAAATGATCAATTCAATACAGGAATGGGCATTATTAGTGAGTTTGGGAAGAACCAATGTGTTTCTAACTTTAGAACTTAATCATGGTTTTTCCCAACTCATAGGGATGCTTTTTGTCTTTTCTTGAAACGTTAAAGGGGCAATTTCATGTAAAATCAACTTTTTTGAGTTTTATGTCATGTTATAATGTTATACTCTCATAAAAAACATGCCCAAAGCCTTGCTTTGACTCATTCATGCATGTTTGAGAAATCCTGCAGCGTTTTTAGGAAGCCATGCTGAGGAGCAAAACGACAGGTGGGGACCAGAAACGCCTTTTGGTACCTGAAACGCCCCTGGGACGTGTCTTTAAGCCGAGCTTCCTCATCACGGAGCACACCTCCCCACCCCACACATCCCGCCCATGACTCCTGCAGGCTCTCGGCAGTAACAGAGCAAAGTGAAAGTGAAACTTAAACTGTCTGAGCTCTCAACACTACTTCTCACTCAGTGAAGCTCTTTTCAGATGCAAAATACCTTTGAGGAAATGTGTTTTTAGATGCCAAGTAAACTGCATCATAGCGCACGCGCGACCCCCCACCCCGCGCTGCACTGAAATAGGATGGGACAGAAGCAGAAGGAGGTTCTTAAAGAGACAGAGGTAAATTTCAAGGTGTTTAGAAGAGAAAGTGATGAGAAGATAAGTTTATTTTCTATTTAAACATAAAAACAGCATTTTAATAACAGCTAAAGGTGACACATATACTTTAATATGGTATAGTATTTAAATATATGCCTGAGAAACACATAACATTGCCCCTTTAAAAGTTTGCATTTTGAAAGTAATACAATTTAACACAGGGAATCTAAAGATTGGGTGATTTTTTTTCCTTCCCTGTGTCCAGGCTCTCTGTAACACTTTTCCAAGGGCAGCAGATTGACATGTGAGGTCCTTAGTTGCTAAGCAACAAACTGGAGCCCTACAGCTGTATAACCATCGACACAAGACACTTTATTCACCTTTTCAACAAGCCCATACAGTTAGCCATGCAGGGTTACTGAGTCAGACTGCTGGTACCTCTTATAGCATTTGGGACCACCCAAAACCAGTCAGACTCAAAACGCTACTGGGGCAGAAAACAGATTATCCTATTTGGAGAACTGCAGTAAGTTTCCCATTCTTTACACATCTGTTTGGAAACTTTAAAGGGCTGAGACAGAGAGGTAAAACAACAGCTTCCAACCATCATAATGCAGCAATGTTGAACTGTCGTAGTCAGCTTTTGCCTTAAGCTGTGGATTTCTTCTGTGTGCAATGAGTCAATTTCCAAATGCTTAAATAAATCCAGCAGAAAGGCGGCTTTATTCCACCTGCCATCTTCAAATGTTGAAGCTGGCTGATGATGATCCAGCTGGTGTCCATTCTGGAGAGAGAACGATATTTATAATGAAATAGACCTGCTGAAAACAATCTAATAAAGCTTCAATCTGAGACAGCAGACTGCTTTAACTGAAGAAATCAAATAAGATTAAACCGTGCAGACACTAAAAGCAGCAAGTATAATTTATTAAAATTAGGAAGCAGTGAAAACACATACATTTGCTGTAATACTGATAAAATGCATATGTCATGGAACATGAGCTGAAATTAAAAAGTGTGAAGAATTAAAAAAACAAGCTATTTTATCTGGAGATTTAACTCTTATAGGAAAATCATTTCTTTATATAAACACTGTGCTTTTATTCTTTAAAATGGTTGTTAATTATGTTTATTTTCTTTTAAGAATAAAAAGAAGGATCCTCAAAAAAACTTCACTTCTTGCTCTACGTTGATAAATTCTGGTGCATTGTTCTTTTATTGTTAATATTTCTGTGACATTTTGAGAAGAACGTATAGAACACACACACAGATGTTTATTTCAAACCTTTTAATTGTTTCTCTGCATGTAAACAAATATACAGTAAGTGAAGTTTAATTTGATGTTTTTAATATAGAGAATAAAAGTGATTGTACATTTCTAAAAAAAGATAATCTTTCAGCATTTTGCTTTTTAATCATGCAATGTAATATTAAAAATATRTAAAGGATAATGTATTCATTTCTTGAAGATGACATATTTTGCAATACATTTGATCAAATATGAAAAAGTGACAACACTGCCAGAGCCCTGCTTTGGATAAAAGAAAAAAAACAACAATTAATTTTAAATTAGTTTCATATCAGAATGAGAGTTTAAGATGTGAAAACTGTTTCACTCCTCAATATATTTCTGCGAGTTGCACCTACACCATAATATTATCCAAACTCTTAGAGCCGAATCAAATTTAATCTTAATAAGTGTTAAGTGACTGATTTTTTAAATGTATTTGCTCAACACGCAAAAAAACAATTACATCTATTTTCACAACTTCACAGCTTTGTCTTTCCAAGTTTTAACAGGTTTTTATATTTTCACCTGCCAAAGCTATTGCGTTCATTTCCATTTAAATATTTAACAGAAAAGGAATAAAACCATAACACTGCCAGCACCTGCGCAATAACTCATAAGAAGTAAAATGACATTTAAATAACAACAGCATATTTTTTTTCTTTCCATAATTCTAAATTTAAATTTTGACCTTTTGGAGACGATTTTATGAGACAGAAATATTTCTGTCACAAACCAGCTTTATTATATGGAAGCTGATTTCTGCCACTTTGATCAATAAAATAAGCTTGAAAAAATATTTGTTAATTATTTCTTTATGAGATAAGTCATAATTACAGCGGGTAAAATGAGTATTGAACACGTCACCATTTTTCTCAGTAAATATATTACTAGAGGTGCTAATGACATGAAATTTTCACCAGATGTTGGTAACAACCCAAGTGATCCATACATACAAAGAAATCAAACCATAAATGTCCAGAAATGAAGTTATTTGTAATAATGTGGAATGGCACAGGGAAAAAGTATTGAACACACTTACTGAAATTTATCAAATACTTTGTACAAAAGCCTTTGTTGTCAATGACAGCTTCAAGACGCCTCCTGTATGGAGAAACTAGTGGCATGCATTGCTCAGGTGTGATTTTGGCCCATTCTTCCACACAGTCTTCAAATCTTGAAGGTTTRGTGGACCTCTTCTATGAACTCTGATCTTTAGTTCTTTCCATAGATTTTCTGTTGGATTCAGGTCAGGTGATTGGCTGGGCCATTCCAGCAGCTTTAGTTTCTTTCTCTGAAACCAACTGAGAGTTTCCTTGGCTTTGTGTTTGGGCTCATTGTCTTGCTGAAATGTCCAGCCACGTTTCATCTTCATCATCCTGGTAGATGGAAGCAGATTTTTATCAAGAATGTCTCTGTACATTTTTCCACTCATCCTCCCTTCAATTATTTGAAGTTTGCCAGTACCATATGCTGAAAACAGCCCCACACCATGATGTTCCCACCTCCAAACTTCACTGTTGGTATGGTGTTTTTGGGCTGATGTGCAGTGCCATTTGACCTCCAAACATGATGTGTATTCTGGCATCCAAACAGTTCAATGTTGGTCTCATCTGACCAGACTATATTCTCCCAGTATTACACAGGCTTGTCTAAATGTTGTGCAGCAAACTTTAAAGGAGCTTCAACATGCTGTTTCTTCAGCAGTGGAGTCTTGCGTGGTGAGCGTGCATACAGGCCATGGTGGTTCAGTGCATTACTTATTGTTTTCTTTGAAACAATCATACCTGCTAATTCCAGGTCTTTCTGAAGCTCTCCACAAGTGGTCCTTGGCTCTTGGACAACTCTTCTGATGATTCTTTTCACTCCTCTGTCAGAAATCTTGTGAGGAGCACCTGGTCGTGGTCGGTTTATGGTGAAATAATGTTCTTTCCACTTCTGAATTATGGCCCCAACAGTGCTCACTGGAACCTTCAGAAGTTTAGACATTCTTCTGTAACCGATGCCATCATTATGCTTTGCAACAATAAGGTTGTGAAGGTCTTGAGAGAGCTCTTTACTTTTACCCATCATCAGATGGTTCTTGTGTGATATCTGGCCATCATTTGGGTCTGAACCAGCTGATATTAACTTGCACTGACAAGGGGCAGGCTTGCTTTCTAATTACTGAGAGAGTTCAGCTGGTGTCTTGGCTTTCCATGCCTTTTTACACCTCCCTTTCTTCATGTGTTTAATACTTTTTCCCTGTGCCATTCCACATTATTACAAATAACTTCATTTCTGGATATTTATGATTTGATTTCTTTGTATGTATGGATCACTTGGGTTGTTACCGACATCTGGTGAAAATTTCATGTCATTAGCACCTCTAGTAATATATTTACTGAGAAAAATGGTGACGTGTTCAATACTTATTTTACCCGCTGTATGAGAGCGATACGTAGTTGTTATTTTCAAATATGTTATGAAAATGCAAGGGCATTCTTTTGAGATGTTAAATAGAGAAAAAAAATACTGATTATTGAATATGAACAAAGTTTATGACAAAAAATTGAAATTCTGTAAACCAATTATTTCTATTTAAAAAATTTTGCATTGATAAACTATTTTCTCAATAAATCTCAATATAATTGAATGATACGTCCAACRCCTTAGTGACAAATATTCTGAAGTGCAACTTATTTTTATTTATCTAAATCAGGGGTGTCCAGTTCTTTTCCTTAAGGGTCATTATCTTGCATGTTTTAGAGGTGTCTCTGTTCCACTCTAGTTTGAATGAATGGGTGATTAGCATGCTTCTGCTGAACACAAAGAGGCAATTCAATCACTAAATTAGATGTGCTGAAACAAGTAAAATAGTCAGGATAGTGGCTCTTGAGGACCTGGATTGGAGATCCATGATCGAAACGTTTTTGGACGGTTACCAAATGTTCCTCGTTCCCAGTTTGACTTCATGCAGTGCATTTTTAGTATTTCAAGTGCAAAAAGTAAGATTAATCTTGACATAAATAAGATTTGTAGTATTTTTTTACACATTGTGRATGTGCAAAAGATTATAAAGAAAACTTTACAACCATCTTATCATACCAAATGCCTCAAGGTGACGAACAAAACAAAACAAATCAAAATATGGATGCAATCGAAATCAATGGGTGGACAGTTAAACCCAACATGTTTGTTCCAAACTAGCAGAAATCCGCTCTGTGCTGTGGCTCTGATCATTTCAATGAGAAACGATAATGAAACCTGACATGTGGCTGGATGTGTCTTTTGATTCTGATTCAAACCAGCTCTCCGTGAATATACAAAGAGCTGTAAGACTGCCATCAAAGAGAAAGCAGCCAATCACATGCCAGGGTTGTGTTGAATCATCTGTATTGATACAGTATGGGGATGTCATGCCTGTTGCTCTTGAAAAGAAGAGGCTCCTATCAGCTTACAGCAGATTGCAATGAATGTTCTAGTATGTGTTACAGTGACAGAGATAAGAAAAAAAAAAACCTCCCACAGAAGCTCAGAGCTTCAGTGAATGACACAATGATTTAACTAAGCCTGGGAAATTCACTCGTCATATTAGATATGCAAACTGGTTTGTCATCATTATTTAGCCAAAGCAGATGGTCATCAGTCTAAGCAGGGTTCTGCATATCAGTGTGCCAGTTGAAATCATTGCTTCAGTAAATGCACATCCGTGAGACAGAGGTGCGATGTCAGCGTTACGTGCCATATGGAATGAAAAAGCAGAAAACGTCCCTGAGCTGCAAAGAGAGGGGAGAAAAATCAACTCATTAATGGAGTAAATAAAGTCTCAGGTGACAGCTATTAATGCAGTTTTATTATGCTAATAAATCTCAAGGGGCTCTCATACTTTACATGAATACGGCTGGTTATGACACACTAAAACAAATTTACAGACTGCCATGAAAAATGAGAAGCATGCAAATTTTGCTAAAGGRGTCTTACTGACTTAGTTTCCTTCTGTTTTTTTTTTGTTTATCTGTAATAGTTTTTCTCTAAAATGCAAATATTACATTTTAGTGTCGTAAAAATAAATTATAAAAATGCTGAAAAACTGAAAAAAAGGTGTTAACTATTTTATTAATTTAAAATATGTGATTTTTAAGTCCCAGTGACACTGTGTTCATCTATAAATTGATTAATTAATTCATATCTAGACTCTACAGAAGCAACAAGCTAGCTGTTAACATGACAAGATCATTAACATGAAGAAAAAAGGAAACTTTTATAATGATACAGTTGCTTGCATTTTGCCATTAAGAAAGACCTACTAAGTGCCTGTGACATCCATTTTCTTCAAATACAAAAAGTTAAAGAAAAAAATCTTTATATTTAAGAAACTTGGCATAAAACACTTGATTTTATCGATTATGTCACATATTATCTTTTGAACTTGGCTCAGCCAAAGTGAAACAGGAAGTGACATCAAAGGGGAACCCTTTAAGAAACTAAACTCTTTGGTCTTTGTTTGTTTGTACTTCTCATCATCTCTGATAGTGACTGAACATAAACTAAAGGAACATCAGCTTCTTCTCTACAGCCTGTGTTGTTCAGACATTCACCTTTGTCATCACTTCCTGTTACTGAACATGCAACTATCTCAACAACTGTTCATCTCAGCGGTACATCCCCCCCCACCCCCCCCCCCAAAATTTTATCAATGTTCTCTTTCCAAAAATCCATTCATATTTATTACCAAACATTGGTGTCACAGACACTTTAAAATCTCCATTTTTGTTTTTCTGGCAGCGTATTGGATGGCTCTAATTTTATCTTACTGGAAAAAAACTTTTACTTTAAACATGCAAAGATTCATATTTGATCATAATTCCAATGATTGCAGCCAGTTTGGATTTTCAACTGATGAGATGAATTTGACAAAAATTCTCAGGTTCATTGTTTTTTTTTTCCTATTTTTTCTATTTTTTTTTACAGTGTTGAACTAAAATGCTTCTCAGCGCTCCTCTCTCTGTAGCTGCAGATTGACTGGAACACAATTTTCAATGAGGAATCAATGTTCCACCTGCTCAAAATGCTAAATTTCTATTAATGCCGTGCAGTGCTCCATTTCCTCCTCAGCCAGAAGCTCGATCAGCTCAAGAGACAGTAGTAGGCCGGGCCCAACAAGCAGCAAATCCATTAATTCACCAGTCACTTTTAGTTTTTCCCAAGCTCTGGATGGCCTTGCCAGGAAATCAGTAAAGATTTTTACTGCAGGTTTTTAAAAACTCCACTGGAGGAAGAGATCCCGTTAAGTCCCTGTTAGTTAGTTTGAAGTGTTATGGCATGTATAGTTGGAGGAGGTCCCAAGCACAGAGCATGTGGAGGCAGGAGGTTGAAGGAACAATTTAAATCTCATATAGTAAATAAAACAGAGGAAACACACTGAAAATACACACTCTGTGACAAATAATGGAATATTGAAAGATGTAATTACACACACAGCATGAAGTAAAAGTGTTAAGGCTTGGTTCCATAGCAACACCTCTGACTCAGTGTTCCAGCCAGACGAGTTAAAATTCGACCATGACGGCAGAAAATTAAAAGTTTCCACTGSGTAACCTGAGTGTCCTTGTTCTGCAACACATGCAGAGCCCGACAATAAGAGGGTGATGAGAGAATGCTGGAAACTCAAACTTATTATTGTTCTCAAAGACATGATTAGCAACACACACACACACACACACACACACACACACACACACACACACACACACACA
>NW_013952404.1:1398394-1399699 GCF_001266775.1 Austrofundulus limnaeus | reverse complement strand
CACACACACACACACACACACACACACACACACACACACACACACACACACAAAACAATACAACAGTAACATTGAGACTTTATTCTTCCAATTGCTGGAAGAATGTGCTTCATCAAATCAAGTGAAGAATGTGCATATGCCTCATTTCTCAGGCAACACAATTGCCAATACCAGAAAAAAAAAAAAACTTATCTAGACAATTATAAAACAGATTTGCTGCAATTTTCATTTTCTAAATATAAATTAAATACCTGAAAACTGAATATTTTAGCTCTGAGCAGAAACAATTTGAACCCAAGATCTACCTGAAAGACCTGGAATAATATTTGTACTTGATTTCAAATTCGACAAAACATTGTTCACAACTACTCTAAATCCTCTGGGTTGAAACACAGAGAGCATACTCAGTCCAAGTCATAGTTTTAGACTGAGTAGCAAAACTAACCTAATAATAAAGTTAGGTTTTAKATGCAGCCAAAAACTAAAATCTGTATTTGAACTCCTTAATACTGTGTAATCAGTATAGTTTAATAGTCATATTGCACCTTTGTTTATTTTTAACACATGRCACATTGGAACTAATGCTTGTTTGTAGCAATTAGCACCTACCATTCTTCAGTAGTCACAATTATTATTATTTTTAAGTGACATTCATATTTGTACAGTGCCCATCTGGTGATGTTGGACAAAATGCAGCCATAAGATCATTTTGAGAAGTGTGCAGGCCACAGCCTGACAAGACACTGGAGTTAATTTTTTGGTCAAATTTTGGATAATAGTGCTAAATGGTGTACCTAAAAATGAGAACATCTTAAATCTGGCTTCAAACTTAGACAAAAAAAATAAAATAAAATAAAAACAAAATAAAAATCAGAATAAGAAGACAGAGAAATTTCATTTGATTTGTGCAGTAATACTTTATGCATGCATATTGATAAATCCCAGTTCTGTGTAAATGACAAGAGCATGCACCAAACTTTAATTAGCATTAATCAACACAATATAATTTTCTCAGAAACTGTATAATCACTTGACAAAAAAATATGGTGGATAAAGTATTGAAAAAGAACTGGGAATACAGTATACCCTGAACTGTCTGGAGAAAAATAAATAAATAAAACACTAGTGCTGATATGGCCTACTATAAAATGAATAAAAAGACTTCATGGCACCATTTAATACCATTACTTCCTTCCAGAGAACAGTGGAAGCAATGTAAAACTGCTGGGAAAATGGTGCACTAAAGCCAGCACAGAGAGAGAGAGAGAGAGAGAGAGAGAGAGAGAGAGAGAGAGAGAGAGAGAG
>NW_013952404.1:1396926-1398351 GCF_001266775.1 Austrofundulus limnaeus | reverse complement strand
GAGAGAGAGAGAGAGAGAGAGAGAGAGAGAGAGAGAGAGAGAGAGAGAGAGAGAGAGAAACAAGGTCTGAGCAGAAGTCTGGAGGCATTTTCTCTCCAATGGCTGCCTCATTAGGGATGTGTCACTTCCTGGCCATGATCCAAATTAAGACAGTGGCATTACACTCAGTGCTGCAAACAGCTGCTGAGCTGGATGGTGCAGAGGCACAGACCTCACTGGACTGTAAGGTGACTTCATTAATCATTTCCTTCCTGATTTATTTGGGACTCTTCAGAGTTTTCTGTTTAAATCTTACAATATATTATACATGACGTGAGTAAAGTGATCAGAAGATTTCACATTTTATTACTGGAGCATCGGTGCCCATCGCTGATTAGAGCAAGAAAAGCATTGATTTCACTGACAGCTTGTGTATAAAACTAAAATAAGTCTTGAGTGACAAACTCAAACATGAAAAGTCTCATCCTCTGGTGTCTGCTCCTGTTAGGAACAAAAACATATTGATGCACAGCTGCAAACTGTCCCGTCGATAACAACACAAAAACAAAACAAAAAAWTCTTTAGAAAATACGCAGTTCTGAGGAGCGCAGGTCTGAGAATCATGGATAACAACTTTGACTGAACATCTCTCAAAGTCACCTCTGCCTTGTTTATCTGAGCCTGAAGAGAAGTGAAGCGGTGTCACTCTCACCAGAAGATGAAAACTGCCTAAAACACTTGACTATAATTGCCAATAAACAGTGTCTTCAGACATGGACTGAATTCTTTTTTTTAATATATTTTTATGTTTTCGTCTTCAAGCATTGCCTTTATGACCTTATTTCTCTGTCTGGAGAACTCATCTGAATTTAGGAATTTTTTTCTTTTTTTATCTTGTAAATCACAGAATTACAAAACTTCCTGCTTTACAAGCTCCCTTTGTTTTAAAGGTTGATGTGTATTCTTCAGATAACTTGTGGAAAAAAATATCATTAATGGGAGTCAAAAAGCAAAACAAAACAATCAATGCATGTGCCATGTGAGTGTGTTAGTGGCACTCATTATCTCTGTGGTTGTTGATAATTACCGTCAGAGCTCCTGGGAAGAAATAACTGGAATAAAAAACATTAAAAAACATAATTAACAACAGAAAACCTAGTTTGCCATGGCTAAAATAAACTCCCAATTGCATCAGACAGCTGAGTTCTGTACTTTAAATTAGTTTTAGTCATTTTTTTCAATTTTGATTTAAATCAAAGTTTTGTGCATAATTTTACTGTCATTTCATTTAAAAAAATTTTTTAAAGTGGTTTGATTCCTGTACATTGCATGAAAGCTATGCTTCATTGTGATGATTCCTTGTTTTTTAAAAGACCAGCATCCAGGCACAGAGACAATGGACGTCATGCAAGAACAGTTAGTACGGGGGTGGGGGGTGGGGGGGGG
>NW_013952404.1:1395025-1396911 GCF_001266775.1 Austrofundulus limnaeus | reverse complement strand
TTTACGCAGCTCATTTACACACTTTTCCTGAAGATAGAAGGGTTTGTTGAATCTGACGTGACATGTTCGTACGAACCCTTTGTACGAACAAAAGTAAGAGAAATTTAGGATAAGAATACAAACATGTTCTTGCTTGAGGTCCAKTTTGACACACTTTAGAGTTGGGCAAGAGTTGAGCCCTGCTTATCATTTTCACACATTCAGGAGCTGCAATTTTCAGAAATGAGGACATAGTTTTAAAAAACGATTCACCAAAAATAAAAAAATGTTTTAAATGAACATGTGACAAAATATAAATAGTTATGCTGTTAAAGTTACTCCAAAGATCATATCATTTTGTGCTTAGCTTTAAAGACATATGATTTTGACTTGCTCCACAGCCGGATTAAAAAAAAATGTCATGCCGAAATAAACCACGAATTATCCATTAAGTCTGGTTGTTCAGTTCAATGCCTTTAATGTGAACTACAAGCAGCTCTGGTGCAGCTGTAGCCGTGAACAGCAAAGCTGATAATGCTGAATGAAAAATGGAACAGTGGATTACATGCATGCATCGTTTCCTTTTAATCCCTCGTGTGAGTTGAGGTAATTTGAATCCTGTGCAGGAACTGCCGACTCGGTCACTAAGTGTAACAACAGCCACCGAGAAGTAATTAAAGGATGCAAATCCCCCAACGTGCCACTGCAAACATGAGTTGTTTCATAAACAGCAGCACATTTAAAGAAAATCTCTTGATAAGGTCACAAATGTTGAGTTAAAAGCAACAAAGTTACCAAATAGATTTTGCAGATGAAATGGCTTGAAATTATTGTGGTGTATTTATATCTTTTGAATGTTTTTTTTTTCTTTTTATAGTGCCATTTACTAGCATATATCATAAATTTAGAAAAAAAAACATACAGATTTTTTACTCTGTATGACGTATATTTTCCCCATAAATATATCCATTATTCATGGAAGCCTAAATTGGGGCAGAGAAGAAGGCTCCTGCTTTCTTGAAACGAGTAGCACTGTTTCCATGCTACTCTTAACTAACTAGGTGCATTCCCTCAGGTTTTAAAGAAAGACTTTGGTGCGATAAGAAAAAAGTGCAGCAGACATACTTGCGCAGCAAAAGTTGGAATGAGAAACTTTCTTTCCACAGAGAAATACTAGATTTTCTAAATTAGAGTACAATGAAGCCGCTTCGTGCACCTTCTGAGGAGAGTCGCCTGTGGGATAAGAGAGCTGGAGCAACTTTTTGTTTCCCACTCCTCTGACAGAAAGCTTGCAACAGCCACACTAACAAGCTGACTTGTTTACCAGCCCTGAGGAAGGCCTTCTCAAAGCGCGGGGAGAACAATTTAGTCCCAAAGCTTGGCCCGCGAACGCGCAGTTGACTGCGAGGCATCTAATGTAGCATATCAAATACAGGCAAGACCCAGGGGGAGAGGAGTCGGCTTGCTGCCACTTTAGGCACCTGTCCAAATGCCTGGCACAAACTCAGACAGTTTAGAGTGCTCCTCGTATGTTGGGGGAAGATAAATGATGCCAAAAAACAACTTGCACCAGAGATGAAAACACCAACACACTCCAGGGAAATTCAACTTATATATGAATTCCTGCTCTGAAAAAAGGTGCTGTTTCAGAAATGTTTCACCATGTCCAAATATCAGCTCATTAAATTGATCATGTTCAAGTTTCTCCACTTATGTGCATGTTCATGCATAAAACTTGAGTTAAATAGTCCCTTTAGTGTGACCCAAGGAGGTTCTATAGAACAGCCGAAGTGCGCAGAAACCACGTGAGCGTGTGATCGGCTGGTGAAGCTAACGGCTAACGCAAAACGGTCAAGAGTCTGGATTTCCCACTACTGTACATGTTGACAACAGAGCAGAAAAAAAGG
>NW_013952404.1:1390316-1394731 GCF_001266775.1 Austrofundulus limnaeus | reverse complement strand
CATTAAATATACTTTTTTACTAGCTGAAGTCATTTTTCAAATAGCTAAAGTCTAAGTTACAGGCTGACTTCAGGTCTGGTTTAGATCATTGTTATTTATAAATGATATATTTTTCTGGTATAAATCTAATGTTTTACATGATTGTTGAATGAAATTAACATAATTATTAATTTATTGTAAAAACATGACCAATAATCTGTGAAACAGATGCAGTTCAGCTGCTGTTTGTTTGTGAGTTTCTATGGTGGCTGTGAGCTGTTGTCCTGTTTTGTCTGTTTCTGCTCCTCCATGCCGTCACWGACYCTACCAGTGGATGGTYTGGGRGGGGCTTAGTCTAGWGATCTARATATTTAAGTCTATGTTGTGATCTTTTATACCCTAATGTTTATTCATTTTACCATATTTGGTGTCTGATTTTGCATGTATCTGGGCTAAAGTGTTAAAGTAACTTTTGTTTAGTTTTTGAACTTTTTTTTTTGATTATTTTTGTTGCAATACTTGAGTGGGTTGGCATCTTGCAAGTTTGGAGGCTGGCTCCAAACTTTTACCCAACATGTTACAATGAGTGTGTGAGGAAAATTCAGACCGGGGACACAAAGGCAGGTGAGATGCAGATGCAGAAAAAAATAATTTTAGAGCCGAGCAATGATAAACAAAACAAACCAAGTGAACTGAAARGTAGTAAAAAAATAAATACATAAAAAATCCAACTAAAATAAGGAAAAACATGACTTCATGACAAAAACAAACATGTTGATCCCTGTGTGAAACCTGAAAGATGACTACAAATGTGTAGGGCTGTACATTTTGGAGTATGTGTGAAAAATTGTGCTAAAAACATGAAAAATGTCTTTGGCTTAAATATTTAACTTAGTGTTCACATAGCTTCCATGAGGAGCTCCAGCAAACCCATAAATATACATGGTCATGTCAATGTGTGTCTAAGTTCATAAATTATAAGAGGAATGATGAATGTTTGGAGGTTAAACCTAAAAATGCAATATTTAGTGATCGAACAGATTGAAAGTGCTTTGAAGTCAAAGCACAGATGATAAGTTGAGTCTGACAAAGTTCACACCTTCACACCGATGCTGTCTGCTGTTTGAATCTAAAGGTCAACAGATCCTATCTTGAAGAAAAAGGAGGAAAAAGGACGCACAACCTATAAAATTGACTTCTAATTTACTCATACAGCTGTTAGAAGTCATTCTTTGTTTGAAAGATGTTTAGCAATAATGACTTGTGTAATAATACACTGCAGACAGGTGTTTCACTGATTACGCTCATAATAAATGCATCTATTCATTTATTTTACAAGCAACTAAGTGGAGACTGCAACAGAGTATTAGGGCCACACAAGATTTTTTTTAATTATTTTTTATTACCAGAATAAAGTCATAATATTATGACATTAAAGCTGTAACATTACACATATAAAGTCATATGAAAGTAAAGTCATAATATTACGAGAAGCTTTACACAAAACAACAGTCTTACCACTGCATTAAAACGAGGAATGTTGAGCAACCTGAGAAGTTCTTAAAAATAGGCTACTTAAATATCTTTTAGCACATAAGCATCAAATTATCAGGACTTTGAAWCAATTGTGCAAATGGCTAAATGATAAACTGAAGCCYTATTAATGACTGCACTGGTAGATTTAGTATCGTTTAATTTGGATGAAAGCATTTACAGTGACCCAAAAATCACCATGGACTACTTCATGCACACAGYGACACGCATAGCTGTCTGCAGCTGGTGGAAATGAGTAAAGAAACCACAAACCGAAAATAACATATCAAGTAAGATTATGACTTTTTTTATTACAATATTATGACTTCATTCCCATAATATTAGGACTTTAATCTATTGTCATAATATTATGACTATTCTCATAATATTATGACTATTCTCATAATATTATGACCATTCTGAGAATATTTAGACTTTTATCTCATAATTAGGATTTTACTCTCGTAATATTACAACTTTAATCTCATATTAGGACTTTATTCTCGTAATAGATGAATTTATCTTGTAATAATAGAACTTTATTTTTGTGATTTATGACTTTATTCTCACAATATTAGGACTTTATTCTCACAATATTAGGACTTTATTCTCATAATAATAAGACTTTCATCTTGTAAAAATACAACTTTATCCTTGTAATATTATGACTTTATTTTCACAATTTTAGGACTTTATTCTTGTAATATTATGACTTCTATCTTGTAATATTATGACTTTATTCTCACAATTTTAGGACTTTATTCTTGTAATATTATGACTTCTATCTCATAATATTATGACCTTATTCTCATAAAATTATGACTTTATTCTCGTAATAAAAAATAAAATAAACTCATTGTGTGGACCTAATACTCTGTCATAGGAGAGGCAGTATGCAACAGAGAGAAAAACACGAACAAAAATATATTTTCTTTTTAGTCCTTTTTCAGTTTCTCATGTTGTATTATTAAATAAAAATATCTGCCACTAGTTTGGAACTTTAGGTTCTCAAAGAGACTGAACTAGATTTTTTTTTGAAAGTTTTGTCAGCTTCTGTTGTTGTCTTTATTTTTGTTGGTCTTTTTCTCTACTTAAAATTGAGTGATTCGCTCACAGAATATTTATTTTATTTTCCTCCAAATGTTCCTGCTTTGCCTCTTTGTGTTTTGGGCCAAGCCTGCTGTGTGAAGTACCACACTCGTCTGTTGATAAATTTATCGCAACATTTTCAACCCGTTTCTTTATTGTTGTCATTATCAATTAAAAATCAGTAACTGCCATGCTAATCACACCATATTTTTATGATTTACAGATGATTTTGTAGCTAAACCGTGTCTTCAAATTTTCTCCATATTTTCATATTTTCAGTCATTCAGGATTTCATTTATCCACTGAAGACTCTTCCAGGACCGTCTGGGGTTTAAAACACATTAAAGTCATTTTAGTCTTTTGATGGTTTACACTTTGTTATAACCCCACTGTATTTGCTCCGGGAAGTCTGCTGTTTGTGGCATACCTCAATGTTATGTCTACCAAAAAGTGTTGGGTTATTTTGGCAGTTCAAGAAGGCAAATTCCAGAAAGGTGAAGTTGTTCATTTAAAATAAAATCTGAAGAGCATTAACTTTTCACTGTTTTTAGCTTCAAATCTTTGCAGCTTTGAGTGAAATTTGATGGTATCAAGTCAGACTCAGCATAGAACAAGGCAGCTCCTGGCAGATTAGAAATTAATACAGGATCAACAATGAACATGACCTCAGCTAAATCTGAAACTCCTCAGCTGATTTGAGCTCAGCTGCACGAGTGCTGGTGATGATGAGCTCAACAGCTTTAACGTCAGGCCATCCTTTTCACGTGAGCCACTCCAATCAACGGGCATTCACTTTCAACAGGCAGAGGAATAGTCACCTGCATCAAGGGCAACAGCTTTAAGATAAAAAAAATGAAAAGAGAAGAAAATATCTGGCTTTAGAGAGCAGGTGAGTTAGCTCTGATGATTATCAGTGTTTCATATTGGATACTATCTGAAAGCTGCTGAGAAAAAAAAAAAAAAACCTTTGCTGGCCTTTAAGTGCTCTCTCCAAAGAAGGAGTGATGGTAGATCACAGCTCCAGGGCGCTGATGTGTTGAGATCCCCGCAGGTTTCCAGTCCTGAATGTAGGCCACATGGGACCAGCAGTCTAATTGATATGCAGGTGATGCATGAGCTCAGCGTCACAGAGAAAAAAGGTTTGGCTGGCATGTGTGTGAAGCAGCGATGCAGTGGAAAGAACATTGCTCAATCATTCCCCAGCAGGTGCAGCAAGGCAGCAATGGGGAGCCTGAGAAGACTGTGACGGAAATCAAAGAATAAAGCAAATCGTGGAAAGTATGTTCGAGTCAAAAAGGCAGGAAATAAGATATGCAGACTTTCCTACTGTATGGTGCACAACTTTGAAAAAGGCAGGGAAAAGTCGTCAGCCTCGCACACTTATAAAAGTTGATCTACTTTTGAGAATGTCAAGCCAAAATTTATAATTGCGTCCAGTTACTTTTGCACATGGTTAAAAAGACAAATTTCAGTTCTTAGTATTTTTTATGCAGTCAAGAATCTGGGATTTGATTTAACCATGAATGTGTTGTGGTAAACATTCATTTGGATACAACTTTTTCTAAAAAAAAAAAAAAAAAAAAAAAAACATCAACTGCAGCCGGTTGTAAAGTTTCATTTCATTCATGAACACAAAAATCTTACAGAAACCTGGAAACATTGGCAGATTATATGAATTAGAGAATGTAAAAAAAAAATGTCGTTTGTACCACAGGAAGGAGCTTTCTTGGCTGCCAGTTCTAGATCATTGAAACCAAAAATTGCTAAATTTATACTAAATTCAATACAAATTAATCAGATTCTAACAAAAGGAG
>NW_013952404.1:1387692-1389867 GCF_001266775.1 Austrofundulus limnaeus | reverse complement strand
GAGTATTTGGGTGTGACCATGCTCACAGGCAGAAGTGGGCAGTCAAAATTTACTTGCGTACTGAACTTAAGTTTAAGTTTTTGAAAATTTGTACTTTACTCAAGTAATTTTTTTTTTACTTTTTACTTTCACTTCACTACAATATAATGACAAAATACTTTAGATACATTAGGTGAAGGTTTACTAGGCAAATTTCAGAACTATTGTCTTCCTGATATTAACTTGAATTCATTTAATTTAAGACTTAAGTTAGAGGTTTGTAGACTTTGAGTCCCTTTATTCTAATAATGGATTTCAACAAAATAAAATTTGTTCAACTGCTTCATAAAAAAGTGTTTCTAATTTATTGTAACTAATATTATTTTCAGTTAAGTGAACTAGTACAAATATTACAAATAACATCTAAAAAGCTCATATTAGATTCAGAGCTCTTTAACTTCTCTATCCAAAATGTTTCGTCTTGTCCTTGAAGTGGCGACAGTAGAGACTGAATGAGCTGACAGTTCTTGTAACAGGGTTATTATTAGGAAGATATAGAATTCAGTGGTACAGGGTTTATGCGCTGACCTTCCAACTAGATAGTTGCTGGTTCAAATCCCTGCCTGAGTGCATATCTTTATGTCCCTGGGCAAGACACAACTTTCTTGTGTATAAATATGTTGGCGTGACTGTTTGTAGTGGTCTGAAGGCGCCGTTGGTGCAGAATGGCCACCACACTGAATAATGTATGTTATTGTAAATAGTTTAATTGATAAATAATTCAAGTGTTTTTGTCAAAGTGTGACTCCCACCAATATTCTTATTGCCTTACAGTGGTTTGAGTCATTTTGGGAAATAACAGTGGGACTGTATTTTTTTTAACAAAAAACAGAAACATATGATGTAAAGAATAAAGTCACTTTGTAGAATGGTGGTCTGAGTTTGTTTATTGCAATAAACAGGAACATAGAAATCAAGACCGAGCCCCCACAGCTCTCTGTCAAGATGTGTGCAAACAGGCAGACTGAACGGCCAACTATTTACAGTAACTGTTTTAACATGCAGATGCTATCGTTACCAGACAATGACTTCGTTTCCAGGCTTTGTACTTGGTCAAGATAAAAACAACATTGATAAATCACAGCAGATCTTGTCCTGGCTAAAAACATTCATTTCTATTGATAAATAAAAGAATAGAGTAAAACACAGTAAAGCTGATGTCAACAGGTCGGTGGGATATCTCAAAACCTACTGACCTAAATAAGAACAGATTACAAAGTAGCTTTCCTTCACATTCCTGTTAAATTTCTTTATCTGACAATTGTTTTTTAGTTTCATTACACAGTGGTTGATGTAGTTCATCTTTGTGGTTGTTTTTTGTCATTTTATTGAAATTTACACAGTTTAAGGGGTTTATTTTTTTTCCCTTTTTGGCATAGCTCAACAGCGAAAATGGTGACAGGTTAATCTGCACTTGACCCACATGCGCAGAGTTTGACATGTTACACAGCTCCTGCGATGAAAGCCTTCCCAGTTTTCACCGCTGCTCCTGGKTGTAAGCCAAATTTTAGAACAGCTCCTGTCCTGCCTTGATGAATTTAGAAAAACAGACTCAGTCAAAACGTGGAACACTGTGTGAAATGATGTGACAAAAAAACAAGAGGGGTGCCTGGCCTCTTCATTCTAACGTCGAGACACGAGATTGATTTATGAGGTTGTAACCCAAGTGTGACTCTGTTATAGCTTTACTAACTTATGAGATTAGTAAAAAGTACAAATCTGACATTGAGCTAAAAGTTTAGAATAGGTCTAAATTTGAATGTGTCCTCACAGATTATGTTCATTCAGCCAGTTTAAGTTGGGACCATCGAGCTTCAGTGTTTGTAAAGTATGGAGGAGGGATGATGTTTCAAAGACGTGGAGGTAGTGAAGTCAACATTGGACAGCGGGCATGGYGAAAATATTCAACAACAGACCCCAACACTGTCACTCACTGGCACTTTGATTCTGCAAAATCACAAATCAAAGAAGTGCGGCTAGACCTCTAAGGATCTACTGGAGCAACAGTGGTGTAACAATGCATTTCCTATGTGATGATGCAATCCAGGGTTATTTTTGACATTGCAAATAACTCATGGAAAATATGACTAAAATCGCAACATAATTCTTGCATAATTTGAGTTCATATATATATAT
>NW_013952404.1:1383592-1387617 GCF_001266775.1 Austrofundulus limnaeus | reverse complement strand
TTTTTGTTGTACATTATGTTAAAAAATAATAAAAAAATACTTTGATCAAAATTTTTTTATGTAACTTGAATAAATTATGTATACAGTATATACACACATACATACTTTTTTGAAACTTATTTAACCCATCAAAAAAGAAAAGTTGTTTAAAAAACTGCACAGTACAATTCATCCCCTCTGAACCTCAGCTTAACAAACGATGAGCCTGAATCCAAAGTGTTTAAACAAAACACTGTTTATATTAGTAAGTACACTGAAATAATATGAATTTATTTAAGTATAACAAATAAAGTGATAATTGAGTTTCTTTGGGCTCCAGTATTATATTATTGTTATTTGCTGGTTCTAATGCTTAGCTATATTTAGAGTTTCAATAGTCCAAAATAGTGAAAGCAAAWAGTAGAAATTGCCTTATATTTTAAAGACTTTTTAGACTTTGCATTGAAAAAATATCTAAATGACAAATGAATCTGTTCAGATCACGACCAAAATGAAGGGCAGGATGAAAAAAAAGAGCATGGGCTGATTCAGACCCATGTGTGCCCCAGTGTCATAAAGCAAACGTTTCTCATTTGACAGACGTCGAGCTTGAACACACATTTACTTCTCCTCATGTYCAGACAGTCGACTAACACTAAGAGGAGCTCATCTTATGACCAACTGTCACACCCACACACAGTCCCTGTTGTAAAACCTGTCCGCATGTGGCGGAGAAAAAAATTTCAATTATCCTGCTTCTGCTCCACAGGACACGTTACATGGAAAATCAATACACTGGTCATACTGATGGAGGGAGACTTCACTAGGCTCACTTCATTTTTTTTTACCCTTTGCAGTTAAAAAGGGAGTCTGCAGATTTTATTTTATTTATTTGTTTATGCTGAATCATTGTGACCCATGGGGATCTATATATACTCTTGTATTACAAAACAAAGTGTATTGAAAGGGCTGACTGCAAACCCAGGGGTTCTAAAATGTACGAATAAATAAATAAATAAATAAATAAATAAATAAATAAATAAATAAATAAATAAATAAATATCAATCTTTATGTGTATTTCTTTTTTTATTTACTTATTTATTATCGTCACATCCTTGATGACTTGGAATATGCCAACATATGACACCAATGTTGGTGTTGYGTCATATTGATACCAGCATAATGGGATCGATCCTTGTATTTTATTCCTACTTTCAGTACGTTGCTCCGGTTTCAGAAGTGCAATCGACCTTTTGCACATTTCAATCATAACACATGCTCACACGCGATTTTCGCYCATTCACTAAGGGGGATCATTCACTGTATGAGTTGATGGGGAAAAGTGACTATTCTAGTAAGTATAACTGTTTGAGGCAACAAGACTGAGTGAAAGAAAAAGGAGAAACTTGCTCCTTTTACCAAATTCCTCTAGGAAAGTGGAGCAAAGCTCGGTCAATGTGCTTCACCTTCACGACTTCACTCCGATGAAAAACAGTAAAGTGTGTAATCATAGATAAATAAACACCAAATCAGTCTAAAGTTCAGCTAGTTTTGGTGAGAGAAGTTCTATGGCATRGACACAAATGTTTGATTCTGACTCGAATCAAAAAAGTTTGATGAAAACAAGACAAGAACAACTGACTTAACCTTATGAGGGGCCTCTCATATACCCTGCTGGGCATTCACAAAAGGCCTGAAGGATTTCACCACTTTCAATCAGCGCAATGAACACTCCATAGTTCGATTGCTTCATGCTTGCTTTGACTTTAGCATGTATGACAACAGTGCCAGCACAAACGCCATCATCAGCAGTGCCACAAATGATTCACTAACTTAAGGACAAAAAGAGCTAGTCAGCTAAGGGTTATTGTAGTCTAATTATAGCTGCAAATATTCAAAATTAAAATAACGCTACATTTATAGTGACCAATGAATTCATGTGTTTTTCATTGAGAAACTTAAATGGTTCATTGGGAAAAAATGTAAGGTTGTAAGCAGAATGACCGAGGGTGCAGGCAGGCAAAATCCAAAATAGGTTTATTATAACTAAAGAAGGCTGGCAAAGCAGCTACAAAAAACTCTATCTTCACAAGGCAAACTCATGATGACCAAGGAGAACAACCACACTGACTGCAAGACAGTACAATGAACAGACACAGACTGAGYACAAGACACCAAATATAAAGGCAAACAAATTAAGAGACAATCGGAAACACCTGGGGAGACACGAGAGGGATCAGGTGTGCGTGGGCGGGGCTGTYGGGCAGAGCAACACAGGGGAACATTGAAAACACCAGAAAGTTAAAGAAAATAAACATAGACCATGACAAAAAAAAGCCACGTCTGGGAGAATCAAAGTAAACCAGAGACTYATTCAAACAAATGCTTTGCACTCTATTGATAAAACTCAAGTGACGTTTGGATCAGGTTTAAATCTTTATTTGTATAAAAGCKGAGCAAAGCTGAAGAACTGTCTGATACTTGTACAATGGAGGTCATAAAGAGGCTAAATTGGTCAACATGTCAAGATGACCAAACCTTAAGTCTAATACCTCTGTGAGAGAAAAAAAAAGGCTTCCAGCTATTGCATCAGCAAGTCAGGTCCTGTTGACACTAAAAGCACTAATCTGAAAGAGAAAAGGGACATGCCTACCAACGATGCTGTCACAGTAATTGTTCCAGCGGTGAAAATTTTGTTTACATCTTTGTCTGAAAGGTCTGTGSACAGATAACAGTGCAGAACACAGTGTGCTTTCTCTTCAGCTATAAGGTTGTATCTTTAAAGCTACAAAACAACTTTACATTATTCCTTAGTTTGATTCATTTTAGGAACAAATACTATATATTTTTTTATTAATCCTGAAAATGTTTCTTGAAAAACACAGCTAAAATAARGCAACTAAACTGTCAATACAAATACTGGATTACTGGAAAAAAAAAGGATCCTCACTTTTGATAATTTACCCCATGCAGGTCATTTTATTTTTATTCATTTTAATTTGGCAGAGTTAACTAAWCAATTAAATAAATATTGCAACAACCTTAGCAACAAGATCCTCAGTCTCAGAGTCAAAAAAGTTCATTTTCTTTGCTTTATTTACAATTATTTCAGAAAATAGCACAAACAGTTTTTAAGTGTTTTTAGAAGATATTTAATTCCCATTTATGGTTYATTGTATTTAATTGCCTAAATTTCTCATTAAATTTGTTTGGAGCCCACAGATAAAGTGAACACCTCAACAAAGAAAAGAAATCTATACTCTGCATGCTACAGAGGTCTATTCAAAGCAACAAACTCTTCAACAAAACAAAGAGTTACTATGAAATTATTTTAGGCTCATTTTTCAGCAGAAGAGAAAATGATTGAGAGCCTAATTAAACCATAATTAATAAGGCCATTAAAGCATGCTCCATATTTCATTTTGTTTTCCCTGAAAGTAACAGGAAGTGCTGACTTTGAAGACAACTTTAAAACTGCATAATTGAATTCTACTTTCTTAAATATATGTGGGAGCAGCCAAGCAAGCCGTCAACACAACACACATTTTAGCACTTTCAGAGCATGTCAGTGAACATAAATTGTGTTTTGCAGCCACTTCACAAATCTTAGGCTTCAGTCTCCCAAAATAGAAACATAAAATATCAGCTTTATGCTTGACCATACGCTTTTTCACAAGTCACTAACCTTTTCCATTAACGTCTGTGGAAAATCACACAAAAAAATTAAAGCCTTGTGCTTCTGGTTTTGAACTATGTTCAAATTTTTTCAGTTATCTTGAATCTTTCACAATCAGTCCTGGTAATGCATTATTTTTCAACTCTTTTTAGGTGCTATACAATTTGGTTATAAAACAGATAAAGGAAACTCTTTCTAAAGTGAATACTAAATGGTACTGAACTTATAGAGCGCTTTTCAAGTCCCTCTGGACCCCAAAGCGCTTTACACTAACAGACATTCACCCATTCACACACTGATGATGGTGAACACTGTAGCCACAGCTGCCCTGGGGCACACTGACAGAGGTGGGGCTGCCATGCATTGGTG
>NW_013952404.1:1380177-1383582 GCF_001266775.1 Austrofundulus limnaeus | reverse complement strand
ATACAGAAACATAGAAAATACATTCATAAAAAAAGACTAAAAGAAAAACAATCTAGAGAAATCTCTAGCTCCTCTAAATCGACATTCTAATATTGTCGACATAAATGTCACTTATTAGCCTGGCAGAATTATGTTTGTTAAAATTTAGGTTCCTATTTAAACTGAGATACAGTATGTTTTTTCAAATGTTAAAGGAAAAAAGAAAAGTTGTAAAAACATATAAAAATATATGTAATGTTGTTGAGAATTTAAATATAAAACTAGATAATATTGTAGAAGCAAACAAGAAGTCAACTAGAACAAATACCTGAGGAAATAGAGGATGACAGATGGAGGATGCAAAAGGAACAGAGTTCAGTTCGTCTAACACAGACTGTCAGATCTCTTTAGGTGTTTTCACAGTAAAGTAAATAGAATATTTATATTTCCAATGCTTACTTGTTGCTCCTAGGGTTATGCAATCCCTTTAAATCTCCAAAGCCCGTAATACTGACTTTAAAAATCTGCAGTTTTTTTTAAATCCGACCCACCTTTTCTCCCCAAATCCTGCCAGTCACCCACAGCGATACACATGCAGCACTTTCACCCGTAACCAATCCCAATGATTTGTCAGCCATGTGTAGTGAAGTAAGCTTTAATCTTCCGTATCTGACAGCTGACAGCAGTGACTAAGTGCTCAAACACTTGGTATCGACTGTTTGCCTGGGGCAGCCGCCYCTGATGAACTGGAAAAGGTAACAATGTTGTCCTCCGGGGACAGATGCTTGGACCCTCCCCGCATTAAACCCTCCGGAGTGACCGGTGACTCAGATGGAGGAGACACGTCAGCCGTCACTCTGCTCTGCTTGATCTTTTCAGCTTATGCAATCAGCATCCGGATGAAATCCCAGAAGGGAATTTGACTAATTATGTACTTTGTCTTTCTATATAATGTGTTAGCATTGCATCTTTGGTTTGTACAAATTACTTAGCACTCACAGTTTATATGCAAATGGTTCTAGCATTTCCAGCTAAAAGGGCACCAATCTCAAAGGTTAGTACAAACTACATACTTCTTTTTAAGTTTTACTTAAAAATATTAATCTCCACTGGCTTTTCATCTGATGAGACTGATGCATTCATCATCATTTTTAGTTAATAAATGGTCAAAGTTAAATGAATATTAAATGTGGCCTTGTCTCAAGGGTGCCCCCACCTATTTGAACACTACATTGGTGCATTTTAATTAAACAGATTGAAAGAATTAATCAGTTTGGAGTTTAAGGGAGCATATTTGTGCAATTGATTTAATTATGATAATTTAATTCTCTCTGGTAGACAGACCCTTTAGTGAACGTGCGCCATGATGGTGCTGATTGCAGTGTAACAGGGAACAAATTGATTTTCCCCACCTTGCATTTGCACTATATTGATTAGTCACAGTTTTGTTGGAGGTTTTAAATAAACGAAAGTGGTTGGTAACAAGGGGTAAACTGACATTAGCACAAAGCTGRTATCTGTGAGGGGAAACCTCAAGCATCAACACCCTGCGAGACACATGAGATGATATTACTCGAGTCATCACGAGCCAGTTCATGCCGGATGTCATTTTTGCTTGGCATAAGTCAGTATGTTTTTTTCATGAGGCAAAACAGATTGAAGTGTCTTCTTCCCCAGTCCTCAGAAGCTCAAACACATCTTACATTCCACAGAGGCATGACACAAAATTGCATCAGTTTTACAAGGATTTGCAGTTCCAATCCTAATGCAAAAAAAAAAAAAAAAAAGTTGCATCTGTCAGGAGTAAATATGTGTGCCACATTCCCCTGTCATCACATCCAATCTTTGGGACATGTGGATCAAATATGGCTACCCAAATTACTACCTCAGACAATAAATCAGCCACATCTCCYTCTGTCTTTAAATAGAGGACTTCCCACATGTGAAAGCTGGCATTCATGTACAGTTATGACAGTTTGTGGTCACTAACCTGCYTCATATTGGAGCTCGTGGAGGACTTTATCGATGAGTGTACTCATAAGTCAGATTGTCGGCGCCGTCATCAGTTATCGCTTCATCTGCCTCCCTTTCATGAAGCCCTGCAGGTGACCTGCAGATAAATCGCGTGCGGAGCCTTGTCCCCATCTCCAAGGACAAAATTAGATCGGTATGTACCTGCCAGGCTCATGAAATATGGAGAGGGCCAATTCTTACGCACAGAGCCACGCAAAGGCTTCACCTCAGGCTGAAACCTTCAGGACAACTCCGATAATCAGCACATCAAAAATACCAGGGCTTGTAAAACAACATGCCATCTATATTTTTAATTAGTCTTTAGTTACTACTGTGCATGCAATAACAGCAGCTAGACAACAAATGCTAATACCTGCTTGTCAGTTCACTCCCAGCGGTGGACAACAAGACTGCCTCAGCTATTTAAATATAGCAGCAGGAAGCTGTGGACTCAGWGGAGATGTACATAGCCGCCGGCAGTTTCTGCTGGAGGGGTGTGCTGTTTGTTTACCTTAAACTGCTCCACACTGAGGCCTCCTCACCGATTCACTGCAGTTTGATTTTGAGTGCCGGTGTGCGTACCACGATCACCAAACAGTGTGATGAGCTTCAGTAGTTTTGATGGCTGCCTCCTCACGTTTCCCTCCCCCTCAGTTCTCTCTGCCAAGGACCGCAGAGCTCAAAGAGAAGGAGGCAATCATCAGTGGATACATCGGTGCATCCATTTACATTCCAGGGAAGACACCACTAATGCAAACTTAGGAAAAGACACTTTACTGTCTTTGTCCTTTTTTTGGACCTCTGCCAGAAATCCCCACTGATTTAGTGGAGGCCTGTAAACTTGAAACACAAGCTCACTGGAGGCTATTTGGCTCTACAACTAAAGAAAAGGTTTTAATGAGGTGGTTTATTGTGCCCACGCACCAATGTCATTAGCACAAAGCAAGGAAAYTGTCTCATAGATAAAACCATTGTCAAGGAAAAGAAGAAAATCCCTTCATGCCCCTTTTGAACCTGGAAATAATAAAAACGAACACATAGAGAAGCTTTGAAGATATATGTAACCTCCAGTTCTTCACAAGGATTTTGAGAGCTACCTTAAAAAAGAAACAACACTGTTTTTACTCACACAACAACAACTAATGATTTAAAACATCAGTAAATGTCAACAACTCTGTTTTTGTTTTGTTTATGGGCATGTAATTGTTTGACCAAGAATGTTGCATTTTCATGAAAATGTCCCTTTGTGTAAATGTTAACATGAATGAAATCAGAAGACAAAATGCTTTTTTGTTTTAAATAAACKCTTTTAACGTGACTGATAAACCAAGGAAATAAAATGCAGTAAAATTAAAAAAATGCCAATTCATGACTATTAGTTTGTCAAAATACAGTTTGAAAACTATATATATA
>NW_013952404.1:1377955-1379586 GCF_001266775.1 Austrofundulus limnaeus | reverse complement strand
AGAAAGAAAGAAAGAAAGAAAGAAAGAAAGAAAGAAAGAAAGAAAGAAAGAAAGAAAGAAAGAAAGAAAGAGATTACAACAAATGGTCCACAAGGCAGTGAGGGTATTAACTTTATTTAATACAAAAATAAATTTAATACATTTAAAGACAAAAACCACACCAACTATCTTCTAATCAGTTCCTTTTTTTAAAGACAGGGTGAGAATAGTGCAATTTCTTGGCAGCATTATTTGCATTTATATGTATGCTTACTTATAAGGTAAAACAAAACAAAAAAGTAAAAAAGCTCYTTAAACATCAGATTACATCATTTAAATTATATTTTAGTTTACTTTTTTGATATCTCTTCCAAACATTTTTGTTTAAAAGCTACCATCACAGTAAACAGTTTATTTCCCACAGACACTTTTTCTCCTTAAATTTGGCCCCAACCAAGAATGAAGAGACAAGCTGATGTTCTTCAACAAAAGCTATTTGATTATTTGAACTACCCACTCCTGAGACATTGATGATCACAGCAGAGAAGGTCAAGAAGTTACATTATTCTCATTTGGATGAATCTAACTGACGCTGATCCCACAATAACTCGACGTGTGGCCAATAATGAAGAGACAAGAAACTGTTCCAGTAGGGCAGAAAAGCAGAAAAAATAGTAATGCATTTTTGAGGAAGTGTTATAGGAAGGAAAAGTTGGAAATATGGAATAAGTTAGAGTACCGGTATATCTAGTTTTATTTGGAAAACACAGACTTACCTTACAGGCAAGTTTGTGAATAATTCAGTTATGTTTTTTCTTGGAAGGTTTATGTTAAGTTTGGTGAATATTTCCTCCATACTGCTTTGTGTTATAGAGTCACTGCTGGAGGTGGGATGTTGTTGAGGCGATCGAGGGGAAATCTGTGAAAAGCTGGTGGGCTAGCTTTCCCTCCGCTTCACTGAACAACCCACAGCCATACAGTCTGTCTCAAAACACGCAACAGGGAATTACTCATGCTGACATCTAAACTAGTTTTTACAGCCATTAGAAGAGGTTTGACCTTAGGAAATCTTAACATCACCGGGGAACGCTAAGTGCTTCAAGCACAACAGAGGTCGCCACGAACAATATCACACAGTAAAATAAAGCTCAAAAGCACTTTACTGTGACTGATTCAGCTGACCCTGAAATGCACGTTTTATGTGACAAATTTTAGCAGTATTGTCCAACAGGTTTTTGATTTCTATTGCCCGCCACAAAAAGGCAAAAGAAGAGGATAATGTTTTTGTCTTTGCCCTTGCTTGTGTGGTTATTACGAAAATATCTCACGAACCACATAATGGGTTTAAAAAAAAACTCCCAGAAAGCAATCAGTGGTTGAACATCTACAACTAGCTAACATTTTGAGGGAATCCGATTGAAGATGGCTGCCACAGCTAATCAAAATTAGTCAACACAAAAATAGCCACAACTCAGKTGAGCTAAATTTAGTYTGGTTGTAGTGACAGYGMATGGATWAAGAACACATTTGAGTGGGCCCATTGCTCTCCCCAAAAAGGACACTGAGATTCATTTAAACCGTTGTGTCCCAGGAACACTAAGTAAGTAAGTAAGTAAGTAAGTAAGTAAGTAAGTAAGTAAGTAAGTAAGTAA
>NW_013952404.1:1376622-1377756 GCF_001266775.1 Austrofundulus limnaeus | reverse complement strand
AGTAAGTAAGTAAGTAAGTAAACTTTATTTCTACAGCACCTTTCAGACAAAAACATCACAAAGTGCTTCACAGAAAGCAAAAATAATTAAAAACAATAAAACAGATCACAGATATAAAAACAACAATTAAAACACAATYAAAAGCACTTAACTAAAAGCCTGTCTGAATAAAAATGTCTTYAGATGTTTCTTAAAKGAGTCAYTAGAATCTGATCAGCYAAGGGACAGAGGGAGAGCGTTCCAGAGCCTCGGGGCCACCACCTGAAAAGCTTTGTCTCCACGGGTTTTATYATGGGTTCSAGGGACCACCAGCAGCATTTGATTAGAAGACCTCAAAGTCCTGGATGTACAGAGAGGCTTCAGAAGGTCCAGTATGTATTTGGGGGCCTGACRATGAAGTGCTCCTAAAGTTAAAACTAAAATTTTAAAATGARTCRTCAAARGCACAGGGAGCCAGTGCAGAGAGGCTAAAACAGGTGTAATGTGGGCTCTCCTGTGGGTCTTTGTTAATAACCTCGCTGCAATGTTCTGCACAGACTGAAGCCGAGTCAAGMAGYATTTGTTTAGACATSTAAAAAGACTATTGCAGTAATCTYAACGAGAAGAAATAAAAGRGWGAACAACCATCTCTAGTTCCTTSTAGTGTTTAGTTAGTAGTGTTAGTGCTTCTTTAGTGTTCAGAGCTTCTCAGGATCCATAAAGGGATCTCCAYRAATTKTTTTCCTTTGACTGCTCAGAGCCAGGCAGTGGCCTAAGTAGTGCAAAGAGGTCTCTAATTCAAWGCCACGGGCATCACACAGACKATTGTCATGGAGTCCCATCACCATTTTGTGGTGGTTGAGCAGGTTGTACCCAGTTAGGACTCAAACTTAAAGTTTTCCTTGTCAGAGCAATGAGAGCAGAGGTGTCATAAGTATTCACATTCATTACTTAAGATAAGATACTAGGGTTTATTTTATTTTATTTTATTTTTGTTTATTTGATCCCCATTAGAATCAGCAGCATGCTGTATCAGCTATTCTTCCTGGGGTCAGTTTTAAAAAAAGACAAATTACATTTAAGAAATCACACTACAGATAAAACATTAAAACATCCCACATTCCACCTTTAAGCTTTTCAAAGAAAACACAAACC
>NW_013952404.1:1359752-1376612 GCF_001266775.1 Austrofundulus limnaeus | reverse complement strand
ACACACACACACACACACATTTTTTCTTTTAAAGTCAATAATGAGCATAATGTCAAATTAAATTGTTAATGTAGAAATAAAAGAAAAGGTAGGCTGAAAAATAAATACTCCACTAAAGTATAAATAACCAAAATTTCTACTTAACTAAAGTAACAAAGTATTTGTAATTAGTTACTTGACAACTCTAGATGAGAGCTTTCCTAAATTTAAGATTTGGGCCGTTCATAAGTTCCTGTCCTGGCTCTCGCGCACGCTATGATGCAGTTTTCTTGGCATCTGAAAATACATTTACTCAAAGGTATTTTGGATCTGAAAAGAGCTTCACTGAGTGAGAAGTAGTGTTAAAAGCAGCAGACAGTTTAAGTTTCCCTTTCAGTTTCACTCGTTCTTGTTACTGCCGAGAGCCTGCAGGAGTCATGGGAGGGGTGTGTGGGGTGTGGGGTGGGGAGGTGTGCTCTGTGATGAGGAAGCTCGGCTTAAAGACACGTGCCAGGGGCGTTTCTGGTCCCAAAAGGCATTTCTGGTCCCCACCTGTCGTTTTGCTCCTCAACATGGCTGCCTAAAAATGCTGCAGGATTTCTCAAATATGCACGAATGAGTCAAAGCAAGGCTTTGGACATGTTTTTTTTATGAAAGTATAACATTATAACATGATATAAAACTCAAAAAAGTTGATTTTACATGATATTGCCCCTTTAAAACTTCGGCTAATAGGCATGTTTGTTCAAAGAGTACTTGTTTTTTTCATTTTATGAATGAGTTGTTGTGACATGAATTTTGCACATTAATAAACAATGCTGAAATTGTGCCAAAGTTAGCTACATATACATTTTTATCTGTGTACAGTTTTATGTGTAGTGAATGCAGGAGCACCCTCGTACTGGTAAAGTATATGGTACTCAGTGGATTCTGTTTTGTTTTGTCATCTGTATGTTGAGTGGCATCTGTGATAGAAGATTTTTATTGAGGGTGTGTGACCTCGCAATCTGAACCARCTGCACCTTGTTCCCCCCTAAGGATTTGTGAGCCACACTGTCTAGTGAACGATCTCTCATTGTGAGCCAAAGCACACAAGTCCTAAGTAAATAACTCCACCTTTGCTCCCRACTGTAAAGCTAAGGGTAAAGGTTATGGTTATCAGCATCTTTAAAAGGAGGCAAATCAAATATTCATGATTATCTCACTTGAAGCCTAATCCTTACATGGCTTTTATTTATTTAGAAAATTATATCATGAAGCATGCATGAATTTGGAAATAAATAAATATATGTTTGCATTTGTACTGGCCTAAGAATCCTTCCTTAGTTCCTCTGAGTAGGATAAAGAAATAACCACAGATGTGAAAAACTCACAAAGTAGAACAATATTAAAGTCTCCACTCTTTCTTTTTGTCTGGGCTGCCATGTGTTCCAGCTCCCTGTTGTGTTTCTGGAATCACTTCAAAGATTGCCTCGCACAAATATCCGCTGCTTGAATCTATTTCCAAAATTAATATTCAGAGACCATGTGCTGAAAGATGCTGTCCAACAGCTCCAAACAGGGCGGCGTCTTTATACCAGAAATTAGTAATGCAGCTTTATTCAGTTCATGCAAGCTGAACATTTGGATGTTCAAGAGTTGGATGTTAACAGCATGCTCACCCTATTCATACACCTCCTCCTCTTTTTGAAGTGTAGTGACCCCTTATGGTGCCATCTGGGTCTGTTTTGCAGCTTCACCTACTTTTGATATGGCCCATTTAGACAGAAAATACCAAACCTATTTTTCATGGAACCTGCATGATAATCAGATCTCATATTGAAAGATTTTTTTTAATCCAAATGTCCAGATATCGGCAGAAACCACAGACAAATGGACAAAGTTATTTTTTAGTTTTACTTTATTTTTAATAAGATAACCTTGTTTGTCTGTCACAGGTTTGAATAAGAAACAGTCTACCAGGAGGTGTAAAACTTCAATCATGAGATAACAATTTTTTTGGTGCAAGCTGCTTTGAAATGCAAACATCATTTGACAAATAAAATCTAACCTAAAGTGATTGTAAGCTGCACAGATACATTAAGCTGACTTCGGACAGGTTTTGGTTCACGCAGAAAACAGAATAAATATTTTACTGGTGAAACATGACCACTTTAAAATATGTATGAAGTATTTTAAGCCAGCAAGTTTTATAATAATTGTTTAAATGTTTGGTATATTAATTTAAATATTTTCTGATCTGCTTCTAAATTCTGTTCTTTAATTAGAAAAAAATATGTTATTCAACCAATAAACATGCTAGTTTTTTTTGTTTGTTTTACATCTCTGCAAACATTTTTGCAGCTCCTCTGCTTCAGTCATTATTGGAATAAGCAAGTTTGGYCTGTTTTTTTCCTCTCCTTTTTTGCAGGTGTGAGCAGTTGTGTGATTCCAACTGTAGAACTAAACCTTCCCCAAAAGAGATATCCCTGATTATTGACCAGATGCTAAATTGCTGTGGGTTGCAAATCGGTCCCCTGGTGTGAGTCTGTATCCAGGACTCTCTCTGTCAGCTGGATCTTTGCAGCATCGGAATGCTCTTACTGCTCAGTATGGTCTTCTGCAAATAGTTGCAACTTTCTGTTGCATTCATGTTTAGTGAGCCACAGAAAACTATTAAAAAAAGCAAAAAGCTTTCGTGTGATTAATTATAGCATCCAGACTGAAACACATCCATCCATTTTCTTCCGCCTATCCAGGGTCAGGTTGCGGGGGGCAGCAGCTTCAGAATGGAGGCCCAGACCTCCCTCTCCCCAGCCACTTCTTCCAGTTACTCCGAGGGAACTCCAAGGCGTTCCCAGGCCAACTGAGAGACATAGTCCCTCCAGCGTGTCCTGGGTCTTCCTCGGGGTCTCTTCCCGGTGGGACGTGCCCGGAATACCTCACCAGGGAGGAGTCCAGGAGGCATCCTTACCAGATGCCCGAGCCACCTCAACTGGCTCCTCTCGACGTGGAGGAGCAGCGGCTCTACTCTGAGTCCCCCCCGGATGACCGAGCTTCTCACCCTATCTCTAAGGGAGAGCCCAGCCACCCTGCGGAGGAAACCCATTTCGGCCGCTTGTATCTGGGGCCTCGTTCTTTCGGTCATGACCCAGAACTCATGACCATAGATGAGGGTAGGAACGTAGATCGACCGGTAAATTGAGAGCTTCGCTTTCTGACTCAGCTCTCTCTTCACCACGACGGACCGGTACAGCGCCCGCTTTACAGCAGACGCTGCGCCAATCCGCCTGTCGATCTCCCGCTCCCTTCTTCCCCCATTCGTGAACAAGATCCCCAGATACTTAAACTCCTCCACTTCAGGCAGGATGACCCCCCTGACCCGGAGAAGGCACTCTACCCTTTTCTGGCTCAAGACCATGGCCTCGGATTTGGAGGCACTGAGCCTCATCCCAGCCGCTTCGCACTTGGCCGCGAACCGCTCCAGCGAGAGCTGCAGATCTCGTTCAGATGAAGCCAACAGGACCACATCATCCGCAAAAAAGCAGAGATGCGATCCTAAGGCCACCAAAATGGATCCCCTCAACACCTCGGCTGCACCTAGAAATTCTGTCCATGAAAGTAATGAACAGAATCGGTGACAAAGGGCAGCCTTGGCGGAGTCCAACTCTCACCGGAAACYAGCCCGACTTACTGCCGGCAATGCGGACCAGACTCTGACACCGGTCATACAAGAACCTGACAGTCCGTATCAAATGGCCCGGTACCCCATACTCCCGGAGAACCCCCCACAAGGCCCCCCTTGGGACACGGTCGAACGCCTTCTCCAAGTCCACAAAACACATGTAGACAGGTTGGGCGAACTCCCATGCACCCTCCAGGACCCTGCTGAGGGTGTAGAGCTGGTCCAGTGTTCCACGACCAGGACGAAAACCACACTGCTGAAGCACTGAAACATCATTGAAGCAAAGATGAAGCCCAAACCATCATAACCTTTACTCGCTGTCAAAACAGACGATGAGATGTGAAAGAAAAAAAAAAAAGAAAAGTTATTACCTTTCCATCTTCTTGTCTTGTGTGGAGTCTTTTCATTGCTTATGCATAAACCCCCGAACAAAAGGAATATTTCCAGGTGGTGTCAGTTTTTCTGACATTAGTTAGCAACCATTATGAAACACGCTGAGTGGGAACAGTTCAGCATTGAATAATTGATTGCCGCTAAAAGGCGCAGGCATTGCTGTGCATTGTTTAGATCAGTATTTATTATTGTTTCTACTTTTCTCTCGTAAACAAAACATGGAGTTAAAAAAGGTGCTTGGTTTTTTATTTTTTTGCTTTTTTTTTTTTTTTGCTTTTTGCCATTCAGCAGTTTTACACAGAAGGTTGGAGCTCATTTTGCTGACAGTGTCCAGATTTAAAGGACAATTTCTTCATCCAGTCTGATGCTAAATGACTTTCACTGCAAGCTGTTGGAATCATTGCACGTTGAATTTCACTAATGCCACGCTGGTCCCCTGAAGTGTTCCAACATTAAAACCAAAATAAGCATCAGCTCAGCCACTCACGTCATTCCTTTTCCACAATGTATATTTTCTTTCTTGGTATCTTGTAATAGGGGTTGTTCTTCTGTTTTCACAGTTATTTGAAAAAGTTGTACATTAGTTTTTTTTGTGGCAAAACATACTACAGCTCCAACACACCTGATTGGAATGAATGGGTGATTAGCAGTTCCTGCAGAACTCAGAACTAATTCAGTCACAGAATCAGGTGTGTTTGCAGGATGGTGACCCTTGAAGACCATGGTTTAGAACATATTTATACAGAGGTGAGAATCAGCAGGTGTTTTTCTTTGCTTTTTAACATTCAAACCAAGCTGATTCATTAAGACAAGACAATGAAAGCCCATTTTATTTTCCAATCAGGACACAAAGCATGTGCCGAGCTGCTTTATGGCACTTTTCTGACATTTCTTTGGGCATTATTCAGCTGAGCAATTATTGGTACCTTCTACAATCCAGCATATCCTCATTCTCTTAACAGATGGCCAAAGGCTTTTCATATCAAACTTCAATTCACTGCTTGACATTTTACTTTCACTATGTAAATGATATAAAACTAAGCGATGTTGCAAATTTGTACTGGCAGGATACGCTGCTCACTAGTCAGGAGGTCAGAGAAGAGGCAGGTGCAAACACCTTTTCACACATCTGTTGCACCTTGTTTGTGCAAAAAAAAAGACTTGTTAAGCTACAGGTTTCATTTTAGTAATACAGACAGACCGCAGAGTGACAAAATCACTGGTTCTGCAAATAAAAAGAAAAAAAAACTTTTGGTGATGATCAGAAGCATGTCAACAACAGTTCAGTTTTAATCCTCGTGACCATACATCTGTCAAAACTTTATCATTTGCCAAGAAAGGTTGGGAGGTCATACTATCATTTTCTCTAAATCCAATTTGCCTAAACKTAAACAAAATGAAAATATAAATATTTAAATAACAAAATATCAACAGACGTGAAAAAGAAAAGCTGACAACAAATGTTGCTATTTTATAAATCTGCTGTGTGTTTTGTAGTAAAAGTGCAGAAAAAATACATGAAAACATGAAGGTCTAACATGTCCAACCTTCAAATTCCACTGTCTGAATGTTGTTACAGCAATGATTCAAGTGTTTATAATCAGTCAGAAGATAGTTCAGATGATCAGAATCCAACAGAAAATACTTGAAAAGAGGTAGAAAAATAAAAAAAGCAGCTTTGACTTGACAAACCTTCATTCATGATATGATAAATCACTTTAATATTTACCAGAATTTCAGTGGAAAGAATTTGTGACATGAAGGAATGAGTGAAAGCAAACAGAACATATGAAGTAGCTAAAAAAAGAAGTGGTGATAGGAACTGCTTGTGACTGATGCAAATAAATGTATTTACATTTAATCAGCTGCAGAAGGTTAGCAAATACTATAAACCGTACTGTATGAAATTCTGCTGCCTGCAGTAATAGTCCTCTTTTTTATAATGATTCACTGTGGAGAACTGAATTTGATATACTGTCCCCTCAAAATGTAAATGAGCAGCACGATGCTTAATTTAACACTAAAACCTCGAGTTTCAAAACAAACTATAAACACGAAAGAATAAAAAGTCTTTCAGTTTTCATTTGCAACTATTTAGATCCAGATGATGGAACTATTTGTGTGAAACCACTGATTTTTAAGCAAGTAAATTCACCCATACGTCTGACTTACTGGTGTTTGTTTTGTTGCTAAACAACCAAAACAAACAAGATGTTCATCAAAAACAAGACAAGTATTTTTTTAAATGGCAAGTTAATCTTCAAGCATGCATTTAATCAACAAACAAAACAGTTAAAAAGTATGAAATGTCTCCAAAACAAATGCATTTGCATGTAATTAAAGGCTAGAAAAAAGTGAAAACTGCGAACTTGAAGCAGTTGTTTATAAATGATGATCATCTTTTTCTTTTCACTGAATCATAAACTTAAATCATTTTGGTAGATATTTGACCTCTTCCTGTTGGCTTGATCATCTGAAAACATGATGCTATGTCGTTTACCTTATGGAGCAAATCCCAATGTCGACATCTAAGTGAAGGGAACATATGCAAATGTCACTTTTTTAGCTGTTAAATTAATTTTGTTTTGTACTTGGAGTCTCTAGGAATGCAGAAAATTGTAATTTAGTCTCTCCTGCCTAGATACATAAATTTATATTCAATTTGGGTCATATTTTTCAACTCGTTCAGTTTTTTTTCTGTTTTCTATAGCATTTTCTGAACTGTTGCGTAACAGTATTTAACTGAAAAATTAAGTCTGGACTTATCAAATACAATTAGGTGGTCTTCATTCTCCMRTGGTTCTGGGTCAGACTCTGGTTCCAAAATGTAAGGCTGGGTGGACAAGCCTGCCCTTGTTGACATCTTTTAATTAGAATAGTTTGTAAWAAAATAAAAMAAAATAAATWGTGCCGCTATATAGTTGTAAACCCCTCTATCAAACTAGAATYGATGYGGGGCAGGGTGTGAAGCGTCTTGTTTGGKTTTAAAGAGACAGCCTCAAAGCGAGTTGATGACATACCTCAGAAAAGGGGTAAAAGAGGGGCTTGTGGAGTTACAATAAAGAGGAATTCAAACCAAAGCTTTGCAGTTCCACTTCAGATAGACTCCAGCTAATTGTTTATGACAGAACATTTAAACATATTGTGCTGAAATAATTCACAAGAAGTTATTTTCCACTAAAGCAATTATCACACATTTAATTTAATTTAATTTAATTTCCATTGTACATAATAGAAGGCATCCTAACGTTGTTAAAGTATTCCCTAATCTCCAGGCTGTGTCCCGTTTACACACATCAGCTATTTGAGTTTTGTCACGCATTTCAGTCACTTACAGCAGATACTGTAGCTCAGCATTTTAAACTGCTTTTTTTTATAGAGTGCTGCGTCGAATAAATCCACTGCTCACATTGTGCTGCAGGCAGGTGGGGAGTCGTAATCCTCGAATCAATCCGCTAGGGGGGATAGAGCAGGAGGAAGAGGGAAATGATGCAAAGAAGAGTACAAAAACTCAAAGGATTAACATTTATTAGAGTCTTCATACCCACTGCATTTTAAACAGATTTCTACCAAAAGCTGCCGTTACCCCTGGTTGTAATGAAGGGATCTGTTTTCAATATTCAGCTCAGTGCCTTTGGATTAGTTGCAGAGAACAATGCCGCTGCTTCTCTCAAATTACAGTCTCATTACACGCAGCTTGTGCAACCTCTGCTGATGAACCGGATTAATCAGCTTCACTCAGGTCGCTGCTACCAGGTGGTTTGGCTTGTACCATAATAATGCTGACCTTCCCTTCGCTGACAGATGCTCGGCGTTCAGAAGCAGCCTCAGTCGCAGCCTGCACAGCGCTGCTCTTTGAGTTAACTTGAGGCCTGTTAAAGTGCTTTAATCAGTTTGAGCCTCAGATCTTAAAAATCCATCACATGACCTTCAAAAAAGTTAATTACCTCTCACGCAATATGCTCTGAAGTCAAAACCTCCTCACATTATTAATATTTGATCTGTAAAGTGGACTTGAAGGGACGAAGCAGGTACCAGTCTTTTATTTTTAGATTTTGAGAGGGGTGTTGATCTTTTCAAGTTGTGCATTTAAGACAGCAAATGTTCTGATTCTCTGTTACTATAATCACCGATGTAAAAAAAAKAAACTATGACATGGAAAAAGAGATGAATAAAGGGCATTATGTGAAAACAAAATCTTAAGGATCTAGTGGCAAAACTTGGTGGCTGAGACTGAAAAAATCTGAGTAATATTTACCTCTTCATCCCGCTTGTCGAGTTTATTCACTTGTCTTTCATGATTTCTGTAGACAATAGTAATATGGATGTAAAAAAAGAAAATTTATGCGGTTTAAAGATCTTGAGCAAACAGACTGTGTAGTTTGRTGTTGAATCACAGTGGGATGAATCAATAAACAAGTGTTTGAGAATGATCAAAGTGGGTTCAAAGCATTGTCCAATATTGGCTGTATCAGGCTAACAACCTCTTCTTTAGCATCCCCAGAATGTCCAGTTCTACAGCTTTGCTAGACTTGCATAGGTTTGTTTGTATTTGCTGTCCCCAGTTTGCCTTCACAGACTCAAAAACCCTCCTGGGTGTCGCCTGAAATCTTSAAAGACATTTCTGCTAAAGGCCAGTTTGTTGTATCATCTATCATTTCTCACAAGCACCTTAAGAAAAAAAAAACAACTGTAAGTCCCCTACAAGCCTGTACTTAAACWGTTTTATGCATTGAATTCTAGCAGTCTTGGGAAACCTTCTGAAGGTGGCAGGTCTCTTTTCCATAGTTTTGCATAGAAGATGATGAGGATGAGGGTCCTGAGTTTGACCCCATATCAGACTGCACACACTCTCATCTTGTAATCAGCTATTCAACAAACCAAGACACAAGAGGGTCTCCAACTGCTGTCAGCTTCCCACACAGTGAGCTTGGCCTGATGGGGTTGAATCCACTGGAGTCCCCTGCGGAGGACCTTCTGCACCAATCAACCAGTGAGTCAGACGACCTGAAACATTGTCAGTTTTTTCATGTGGAAGAAAAACCGGTGACCTTCACGCCTGGTGGGAAAACAGAAAAAAAAGTGAAAGCAGTAAAGCAGGACTTGTGGTGTGCATGTGTACATGAGAGGGTYCTGGACGCCTTGACTAAAATCTAATTGTCAGAAAATCAATTCCTGGCCTGTCATTCAAGAAAAGGCCCATTCCAGAGTGGAGCGAGGTGTCAACATTTGCTTTGCATTGTGTGTGAGTGAAATGCATTTTTAATGACCGAGTTCAAACATCAATCTATGAGCTGGCAACAAAAATAAAAGTGGAACCTCTGCTTTTCTTTCATCTTCTGTAAGTGAAAATAGATTTGAGTCCCCGCTGCTGTTTTGATTGAACAGACGCTTGATGTTTTTTGTATGATTTTTTTTAGAAATCTACAGAAACTGTAATTTTTGTTGTTGTTTTTGTCTGATTGGTTTGCAGCCTCATAAATCACCATTCATTTCATCATTTTCTCCTCATCTCAGAAAGCATTACCCTAAACGTACAACTTGTTTCAACAAGCACATAGAGTGACTTGTGTTCTTCATCAGTGTAATTAAAGCACAAATTTATTTTTAGGGACAAAACATATCTTTGAACCAGTTTCTACATCCAACACATGAATAAATGAACTTTATAGATAAGAGGTTTGAMGTATGAAATTTAACTAGCAGCAGAKATGCACATTTGTCAAAGGATCTGGTTTGCACTGATAACAAAGATCTACCCTCTGAATTTCGCCAAAAGGGATTTAGGTGCAGCTTAAATCATCAGCAACCTACTGAGGCATTTCTTCCTTATTTTGTGAGTGTAAAAATGGCCTCAGAATCTGGTCCCCACTGCTGGAATATGTCTGTAGTAACACTAGTGCTCACATGCACAATCACTGGAGTAGGAGGAATGTGTCAGCAAGACCTAAAACAGCCAAAACAGCGCTCAACGCAGTGTCGGCGATAAAGGCTCTTCAAGATTGTTCAGCGTGCCCACACTAATCCACATCCTAATCACTCTATAATAACTGCCACAGTGAGGATTTGTGTTTCCATATAATCATGCAAAAGAAAAAAAGCAAGTGCCCTAAGAACGTGGCAAGTTCCCCCCACTATTCTGTAGATGTATAACTTTTGAGTCCAAGGATTTATTTTACAAAGCTGCCTCAAAGCATCAAGGCTGCAGCTATTTCTCTGCATTATAGTCAGCATTGTTCATGGTTCAATGCACATTTTCAAAACAAATGGTATTTTACTGCATTCATTTTAAAAGGAAAAAAGTATTGTACTTGATAATGAACTTGATAATCTTTGGAGGACTTGTTCTGACCCAATAAACAGAAAAAAAAAACCTGAGGCCCGTTGCACAAAACTAGGATACAGACTTGGATGTTGGTGTAATCCTGGATCAATTAATCATTGATTCGGTTGCACAAAAGAGGAGGCACACATGTTTCCAAGGTCACAAGTTCCCTGAAACTAACTTGGTCCCAGCCAGATTTAAACTGGAGCTTATTAAACCCACTATTGTTTCTGAGTAGTAGGCAGTCACTTCACTGCAGAAATTGCCCATCTAACCAAATCTTACACTCTTATATTCACACAAAAAGTATTGTTAGTCTGTAAATGTTTCTTATTTCAAGAAGTCTTACCAAGTGCAATTGTCTTCAGATTTTTTTACACAATTTGAGAAGATTCTGACTATAATCTAGTATTTTTCTGACTCATTTTTAAATGAAAGATCCTTTTTGCAGTGTCTGATCAGATATCAACATATTTCATTTAATTATTGAATGTATTCTTTTTACTTTGCATTAAAATATCACAGAGTAAATCCATTAATATCAGTGTCCTTTAAAAACACACACAAACACACACAATTAAAGCTCAACTTCAGTTTTAAAAATTAAAGCTCAGCTTCAATTTTAGTTTACACCTCAGAGTCTGTAGGAACATGCAGTTATAACAAGTTACCCCCTACCCCCAACCATGCCTTCTATGATGCAGTCCCCCCCCCCACACACACACAAACACATCCTTGTAATTGCATCAAACTGAGGACATTGTATTGACTTCTATTCATTTTTGTAACTGTATTTATGCCTAACCCAGATAAAACTAATAAAACTACCCCCTACTGGTCAATAGCTAACTCTAACCTGAACCAAAACTTACTTCACATCATACCTCTAAACCTAACTAGCAAAGCACAGTAGTGCTGGAAACAACATGGAGTTGGGAATCATTGGTTTAGATCATGACAACTCGGAAGCTCTTTGAACCTTTAATAAAAAACAAACAAAAAAGGGTTATTTTCTAAAGTTTTCAGGCTGTAATAGAGGCTGAAATACAGTTCATAAATTTAACCCTCCATTAGTTATTAAAACTGCAGAGGTTTGATGGAATCTTCAAGAATCAACAAAAAAGGTCCATTTGCTTCTATTCAAGCAGCAAACATGACCTGGAAAACACAATTTACCCCAACATATTCCCACCGGCTTCRACGCAACCTTTTCTGTTTGCTTGTGGATCTGTCATTTCTGCTGCAGGTTTCTGATAACATGTCAGAACCCGGTGTGTCAGTTATTCATTGCCCTGAAGAGAGAACAGACTGTTCCTCCATTTGTCCAACACACAGCACAATACGTAAGTGTCCTACAGATCTTAAGAAGCATCAATAAGAACAGCAAATATGTGTGATTTACTCCAGAGTCAGAAGGATAATCCTTTGTTAAACAGAAATGACTGTCATTTCTTGTCACCCTCAAAATATTAAATTATAATAATGAAATTAAAATCAGCACAAACCTCATTATGGGTTGTCAGTTCCACTTTGCTATGTGAAACCTTTGACAGCAACTGATCATGCATCACAATAATGCAATTGTGCTTTTGGCCTAAAACTTTGGTTTCCAATAATTTGTTTATTTATTTTGTTAAAAAGCAATGCCTAAATCTGTGTTAGTTTAGTCAGGTTTTTAAATCTTAATCTATATACTGTACATAAAGGAAGAAGACTTTTTCTGTTGGTCCAGGGTAAACTCAAAAACCATAACAGGTAGACCCCCAAAACCATATACTGTATATTCTGATTCCCCATCACATGGGACATTATGTGGTATTACTTTCAACAAAATCTGTTTACAGATAATGCCAATATTAACCAAAATAGAAGTATGCCTACATTGGGTTACTGCAAAATCAAATCCCTTACCAATTCACTGTCTACATACCTACATGCATTGGCCTGGGTAGCTCAGTCAGGACAGCTCTGTCTTGCAAATTGGGTGGCCAGGGTTTGATTCCTGCTAGACAAATGTGTTTTTATTTCTCTGGCCTAAATTTTCCCATTGAAAATACATTGAAATGCATGTTGGTAATAATGGAATTTTTAAATGTCCACAAAATCATTATTATTTGATCAATTTCCATGCAGTTTGGTTCKATTTAATCATTTTATTTTACTCTATCAATTTCCACGATCAAAAGTTACCCAACATGTTTTTTTTTCAAGAAATATCACAACAAGGTCATTTCAAGGTCATTGAAAAATGGGTTTGTTCACCTATGGGTTCTCATCTTATTTATACATGTTAAGTGCATGTTACATTTGTTGTTACCCARCTTATGTTTGAAACTTTGTAATAAATTAGATCTGCAWTACAAAGTTAGAAGTTAAATGTGTTTCTCTCTTAACCTGGGTATTGCCAAGTACTCTTAGGCCACTGCCACTTTCACTTGGTTTTGGAACGCCACATCTTATAGTTTTCCAAGACAGACTTTGGCCGTTCCAACACATTATCCAACACATTATTATGGTTAGAAGAAATCAGTATTACAAAAAACAAATATTGAGCAATCATGGGACTACCCAGGCAGCGCTGGGTACCCCAGCTAGTTGTTTAAATGTGATTTATTTGAACTTATAATCAATCAGTTATTAAATCATTAAAACTTGGATGTTCGTCTGTCTGTCCATTTTCTTCTACTTATCCGGGGTCGGGTCACAGGTACTGCAGCCTAAGGGCTGCATCACACGGCAGGATAATTGTGCCGAATTCTGGCCCTTCCGACAATCTTAAGGAAGTCCAGATTATTGTGTTTACTCTAAATATAATCATAACAGATATTCCTGTCGTGGGTGGTGAGTTAAGAGTGATCTAGTTGACACAGAAGGACATTGGGACTGCTCCAACTTCAAATCAGGGATATTCAACATGTTTGATTTTTTTGGCCCAATATCACACCGTGTGTGGTGTTCACCCCAAGCTCTCAGCCTGATGAATGAGACATGCAGCCAATCACAAAGTGAGGTGCTGTAAACATGGAGGGGATTCCAAAATATAGAAGACAAAAAACTTTCATTTTCACCAAAAAGTCTGCTGGATATTAAAAGTCCTATGGAATTGTTTTCCTCTGGTAAAAAAAAAAAGTCCTCAAATGATCAATAGTGTTTCTTCCACGTCGCAAATGTTTATTTACTCAGAACTCACGTCTCTCTGAAGGTCACATGATATTTTTTTGTCTGACATCTGAATTATCACGAGATTTCAGGAAGTCTCGCTTGATTTCACATCTAACATCTGAATATTCATGAATGAAACATCTGRCCATGTGTGGTGTGTTGTCTCTTGCCGTGTGGCTGTACACCACACACWGTAGGACCAAACCTGGTAGATCCATGATTTTTTTATCCTCATGTGTGGGCTCTATCAGTCTTTGAAAATTAGCCGACTGTTTTTAAACCTTGCAGTGTGATGCAGCCTTAAGCAGAGAGATGCAGACTTCCCTCTCCCCAGTCCCTTGGGAAAGCTCCTTTGGGGGAATCCCAAGGAGTTCCCAGGCCAGCTGAGAAACATAGGGCCTTTCCCAATCAGTGGCTACACCTTCGCCCTACTCACTCTTCACTCATCACTCCTCACTCGCGTGCCCGCGGAGGGTTGGCCATATTAAATCCCATCTGAAACCAATTARATATTAAGGTGAGTGGCTTATTAAGCCCTCCACAGCGAGTCAGCATCCAATGCAGACTTGAGCATCAGGTGCAGCACCAAATAGTGGTCGGCGTGGAGTACGGGACATATAAATATAAGTTCCACATTTGTTTTGTACACTTATTTACTAAGTAAATGCTTCACCAACAAATATAATTTCACATAAATCATGTTTAATTCAATTAAAACTTTATTAAAAACACAGAAACCTGGTCCACATTTAAAAAAGAAGAAAAGAAAAAAAAAGAAAAAAGTAAATGAATCATTTTAAAAATGTTAAAAGTGCAATTGTTTTGACAAATGATCACACTGTATTTGTTACAAATACAGTCATATCTGAAAACTCTCTAAAATCTGGGCCTAATCAAATATTTTCTTTGGTCAATTAAAAAAGCGCTTTCTAGACGATCTTATGGTGTTCGTTCTCCAGCATTCAGTCGCTGCCAAAGCTTGGACTGTTACCATGGTGACAACAGCTTCCTGTTCTGGTGGTGTGAGGAGAGCCCGTCTCAAAAGAGGAGGGTGTATACAGCGCCATCAAGGGCACTCAGTTCAGCTGCGAGGGGGCTTCATAGTGAGTGTAGTGTGTAGGGAGTAGGGGGAGGGAGTAGCCACTGATTGGGAAAGGTCAATGGTCCCTCCAGCGTGTCCTGGGTCTTTCTCTGGGTCTCCTCCCAGTGGGACGTGCATGTAGCACCTCACCAGGGAGGCATCCAGGAAAAATCCACCCCCCATGCCCGCCTCAGGCATCTAAAACTTGGATGTCTAAAAAAAATACAAATGCTAAGCTGAATGTTTTGGTAATTGACACATGTGTGCTTCTTCATAGGTGTCTATAGTTAAATGTTCACAAAGTTTAAGGATCACTACAGGGTGTATTATCACCACTTCACACACACTTTTAGTTTTTTTTTTTCACAGATAATGACCATGTGTTGAATTTTGTCTAAATCTGGGGTTTAAGCAGAGCCAGCCGTCGACTCCAGCAGCATGTCTAGACAAATAAGTACATTTTTCAGGTGGCTAAGTTTGCAGGAACAGCCCACAGACACTTTGTGATCAGGTGTTGGCAAAGTCAGTGTTTGTTCTCCACTCAGATTGCTGTTGTTGAAAGTGGAAACACAGAGAACAGACACTCTTTTTGGAAGAGCCAGAGTTCCTTTTTGATCTAAAGGAGCTGCTGAGGTAGTGACACTTGAAGCTGAATACAATGACACAGTGTGTTCCTGTATTTATGCTCCCCTAGCTGCATTACAAGCTCAAGTCCCAGCTCAGTAAGCTGACTGACAACCCTGTACAATAAAACAAGGCTTTCATTATAATAGTGCAGGTCCTGAAGACCACTTATGTGTGCCCTTGATACTCACACCAAAAATGAAACACCATCAGTCACATCTGTGTTGTGATTTTTTTCTGCCATTGTTGCTGTTTAGGCTCGAGCTTTTGAACTGAGGCAAATATTGTACAATAATTTTACACATCATAGATGCAGATTAGTTACTGTGCATTAATTTTCATGGCAGTTTATGAATGATAATTGCTTGGCGTATCAAGCTCAGAAAGGCATGCAAATGAGCAGAGTTCATTAGAGGCATTAGAAACATGTTAGCCAATTATAGCATTCTGATTGGCTATGCCGATGACACGGACACAGATTTTGGATGCACTACCCTATTTTGAAACAGTTTGAATTAGGATCCAAATTACCTCTGTAACATAGATAATTGCTCTATAATGAGCCTTGAAGAAAAACAACAGTAAAAAGAGAAAATAAAAAAATACAAAAACAAAAGAATCAAACAGATTTGTGAAGAGAAAATGAGTCAATCAGCAGCAGGACACATTTTGGAAACTAAACTGACAGTTTACAAAAAGAAACAAATTTGTTGCAGATACAAAAAAGGCACCCATTCATTATCTTAGAATATGGATGTGAAATTTCTTAATATTTTGACATGCACATTCATTCGTTCATAAAACATCAATGCAAAGCAACTCCTGACACTAATTGCTAGAAATAAGTTGCCCAGTGGGTGCACTTTTTTTTAAATGAACTTTTCTGACTCAGAGATCAAAGTGGTTATCTTGAGAAATAAATAATGTTTTGATGGTCAAACAGGAGAAAAATCAACGAGTGCGCACATGTTTCTGCTGTTAATGAAGCAGGATCCAACAAAGAGGACAGTTCCTGAAATTAATGGTTTGATCTGAAGGCCAAACCGAAGGAAAAAAAAGTCACTTTGCTGTCAGTGCATCTGCTGCTGCTGGAAGCTTGGGCACAGTTGAGCTGTCACTGCTGAAAATGACATCAAAAAAAAAAAAAAAAAAAGGAATGGGTGTGTGAAGGAGGAGGGAAAATCTGACATGGCTGACTTCAGACAAACTCGCCAAGGTACTGCTTTATTTTATTGCTCAGCTTTGAAGAGCCACAGGTGGAAAAACATTATTGTGTTGTCCTTCAGTTCTTCAGGAGATGATAGGAGCAGCATGAGGAGGAAGAGGCTGTACCCGAGGACTGTTTGACCATTTTCAACAGCTGCATGAGCGGATATTATTAGATCACATATTTTACTTTTTTCTTTGTATTTTATCCTTACATCTAATAAAATAAAAATAAAATCTAAAATGTATGTTCCTTCTATCAAATAATGATTAATCTTGTTACATAATATAAATATTTTAGCACAAATGTGGTTAATTGATAATGAATCCTAAAGTTTTAAGTTTTTTTTTCTTTTTTTTTTTTGATGGTTGTGTGTCTGTGTGTGTGTGTGTGTGATTATTCAGTAAAGTTGAGAGGGACACCTG
>NW_013952404.1:1354626-1359593 GCF_001266775.1 Austrofundulus limnaeus | reverse complement strand
ATTATAGACACATTTTTCAATTCCATACCAAAATAGACTACTGTGTCTTACCTTTGCAAACTTTCTGATGTTGCAGCTTATTGTAAAATCATGTACAATAAATAAGTTGGATTAATAAACAATCAAGGCTTAATATTCACTTCAAAATGCCAAAATCATCTCTACCAAATTTAGTATGAATTTTTTCCTCTTTCCTGTAAAATTGTTTCTAAACAAGATTTATGAAAATTCTTGCAGCACATTCAAAAAATGGGTTCTGTGCAGCAGGTGAATTACTTTCATAACATAAAAATCAGCTAAATTACAGGTTGATGGAGGGAAGTGAGTGAACAGAGAAGTGTTTTTGTACCCTTTTGAAACTGTGTGAGAATCAGTCAAAATGTACTATGAGCACAATAAGACAGATCACAAGCAAGACGATCAACGAAAAATTTAAAGAGCTCCTTGGTGAGAAGAATGCAAGTTTGAATTCTAATTAGGTTTGCAATTATCTTGACACCCAGCTGATGTTGGAGGGATAAGGCAGTTTTGAAAGAACATTAGTAGCAGTGATAATGGTAACATGCAGGTCCTGATGAATGCTGAAGGAAAATGAGAAGGAAATGATTATTGTATTATTAAGATATGCTTCAGTTCATGAAGTTATTTTCCTCTCTTGGGTTCACATTATTTATTAGTGCTCATCTAGGGACTCCAAAATACAAGAAGACAACACATTTTTTCTATTTAAAACTGACTGATAGGAATTTGTTTGGTTTTTTGTCATCTTTAAATGATGATAAATGGGAAACTACTTATGAATTGTTTCTTATTTGAATGTCTTTATTGTTTACATGTGATTTAAAACAAASATAAGACATTTGGTTAAAACAAATCCTCTCTAACTGCAGGTGATCATAAAATGATTCTGAATGAACTGAAATAATAACAACTTAATTGTCTCAACATTACAAAATAGTTTAGTATTCTAACAAATGATGATTTTTAACATTTAATTAAAAAATAAATGCATTGAAATATATGTACAGAACAACAGCATTTTAAACTATAATCTAAAAAGTCAACTTTATTTTTTGCCAAATACTGTATAAATGTGAGCTTATGTTCTAATGTACTGTAATGTACTGTGWATAACCAAATGAGTTCAATAAACTTCTAATTTAGGCAGAGTTATCGTTCTCATCAGAAAAGACAATCCCCTCCGCTGTTTGTCTGCCCGCCTTCTGACCACAGGTTAATGAATAATAATAAATAATAACACACTATTGATTATGCTCGGAGTGTTTAGCATGACAGCAACTCGGTCAAAGAGGAACCCATCACCCAAGGGCAGCAGAGAGCTGTGCAAAAGCAATGCATTATTCTTCATTATCTTCAAAATCATCAAGGGTCCTTGAGCCAATTGGATTATTCTGGAGCCCTTATTCGCAATTGATTGGTGTGCTGCTGAGTGGGAACAGCCTTGCAGATGAGTGTATGTAACAAGGAGATTACCTTTTGGGAGAGTGAGTCGTGTTTTTGAGGAACACCGAATGAACCGAGGCAATTTTCTTTATAAGTTTCCTCTGCAGAGCTGTGAAATGTCTTTGAGGTATCAAAAAAAAAAGTGTGTGGGTCTGACAAAAGTCAGCACGTTGGGTTTCTTGACAGTGTTTCACCTTTTTGTGACTTTTTTCATGAGAAAATGTCAGCTTTTTAATAGAAATATGGTAAAACTTGACCATGTATATAGAGATTTCCCCCAAAATAAAATAAACTTTAGGTATGCATGAGCACAACATAAAACCTTTTACATAAAAGGAAGTAATTTTGGATCATAATGCAGATACAGGATATAGAAAAAAATTGGCTGATAATTTTTGAGTAGTTACATCATGGATCTGACTAAATTGTTTGATTGGCTCTCACTCTACTTGTCTTTGCTGTGGAAACTTTTTATTAAAGCTTGAAACAATAGTATTTTCGTTAGACATGGCATTTCAGCATTCAGATTTGTTTTTTTATTTTATATATGCTCAAAGACCATGTTTACTTTTTAAATTAGCTGCCATTTGATTGAATTTATTCCTGCATTTTTACCTAAAATGGTATCCATATTATGAAAACCAACATAAGCACGACTAAAACTGGACACATTTCTCRATTTCACCATCCATAAATCAATCCAACTGAAATCAGTAAAGTTATGGTCGACTGTGGAAGGTTATTAGCTGCAATTTGTTTGATCTGCAGTTAAATGTTGCAACAAGGCTCACAATCAGTCTCGTTTAGAAGGTCTTTGTGCCATCAGTGAATATTGTTGAAAATCAGGCTTTGAGGTGCCGACTGAAATTRGATTCCTGCATCGGCCCTGGTGGTATAGGATGACAATCAAACGTGCAGTCAGTGAGGCAAATATGTTTTTGATTGTTTAAAAGAGTGAGAGAAAAAAAACAGCCTTAAACTACTTTAAAGAAAATGCGATCAATTTAGTTCTGCATTCATACCAAAAACTTTGAGTGTAATAACACTATCAATCCAGTCTGTGTTGATGTCACCTCTTTTTGGGAAAAGCTAAAGTATTTTCTCTTAGAACTTTAGCCTTGCTGCAGAGAAAATGTAAGCATGTACATGATGTCAGAAAAACAATAATCTTTTTTGTGAACTTGAACGGTTTTGTTTTTCTACTSTTTGGACTCTGCACTTAACTTACCTTACAGGAAAGCTACATTCCGACATCACACAGCTTACTATGAAAAGGGTTGGAGTACATTACACAGCTGCCTGGCTGTTAATACATACTGGTGACTAACCTCTTTAGCAGAGTGCCAACCTCCCACATCGAATATGGCTGCATTTATGGCCTCTGTTAAAAAAAAAAAAAGTCTGATCTCCCTCCCACCACAGTACTCAGGTCTTTTCAGTGTGTTTAGAAACTTGAATTACATGTAAAGTCAGAACTGCTGCTGGACTATTTTATTTGAAGGTGGAATTGCATGATTTTTCTGTAGTATTTTTTCTCCAAAAACATAATGAAAACAGCAGCTGAGAATATGCAACAAAAAATTATTAACTGTTCATAATGCCATTTATTTAAAAGTTGTCTAACTCCACATGCTGAGAGGTCAGTAAAGGTTGATGGGTCAGCGATAACAGCTTTCTCTTTTGTGCTGAAACATAAGAAGATTATTTCCGTCAATCCCTGTCCATACTTACTTATTCTGTCATTTCAGCTAAGGATTATTCTGATCTGCTTAAAGCAAATAGGATTTCAGAAACTGTACACTTTAAGTTGCAACAACATGCAAAATGTCACTTTCGCTATATGGCGTTAAATTCTGAGTCTGAACATTTCCACAAATTAAAATTTGTTGAAGCTAGATGGAAATGGATCATGCCTATTTTAAAAATCATCAGATGTACTTCACTTTTTTTATTTWWTTTTTTTGCAAATGCACCTCCAGAYGCAATCTTTTTACATTTAGCTTTTAAAGTGGAAAACTGCTCCAAGCTGTCTTGGCGTTCTTATCCTCTACCTGCTGTCCCAAGTCCAAAGAAATAGACAAATAAGAAGCATCAACTCAGGGGTCACATCAGTATTTGTTTCCTTCTTGATTGCTAATCCCCTAAACATCTGCTTTTCATAACTCTCAGTGGCCTAAGCTATGGCTCCAACTAATTACAGCATCTTGAGAAAGTCCAGCCAAAGATGAGTAAAGCAGGTGTGCAGCCGGAGGGTCCTGCTAACCAGGATTTCACACCACAATTGAATTAATTCACTCTGTAATTGGGTGACCAAGGAAATACCCTGAGGAAGTTTGAGCTTTAGAATSAAAAGCAATATGTATGGTTTTTAGCATTCAGATCCAATTTTCTGACAACAATGCAATCACTTACTGCTTACTGCAATCCCTTTCCTCATTTGATCAACTTTGTGATGAAATTGGAATGTAAATGGTGTATTGCAGAAATCATGCTAAAGCTTCTGCTTATCAGAATGTCATATGATTTAAAAAATAGTTTTCAGTGGTAGAGACAGATGTAACCTTTTTGTGTTTGGACGCCCTCTTTAAAATGAGTCAGTTTTTAATTATGTTTCAACTTTTAATTTATTGCAGTGACTTTAGATCAGTCAACTGAAAAGTACCCAAACGTATCAATGTTTGACAGTATGATGATGTTTGATAGTAAATGCATTTCTTTTAGCTCTGTGAGAAGGGATGGTATGAGGCCATTTGGTTTAATGTGCATGGTGAGGGACACTGTGAGAAGGTCAGGTCGAATATTCAGTTGGGACAGTAAAGCCCACGTTGTGCTGTACCCCTACAATGGCAGCCATGATTACAGAAGACTCCTGGATCAAACTGTCACCAGTGACTAAAAGCTGACAACTGCTATTGTTTAACAAAAGGTGTTGAAATGCACATAATTTTAGTTATTTGGTAGAAATCTTCCACTTGTATGTCCACATTAAAATGGAACAGAAGAAGTCTGGTTTCACAAAAATATATGAGCAACACAGTGTGCTGAAAAGACATGTTCTTATAGTGACTCAACAGCAATACAAATCAGACATACAGTATTTCACATATGTCTACTTTTTAAATAGAAATCATCATGTCTGGTTACTGAGGTGGGATTTCTTTGCTCATTGTGTGAAAAAAATGCTGAAGACTGTTGAATTTTCTGTCATTTGACGAATGACAGAATGAATATGCAAACTTTATTTTAGTGTACTAACTACATCGTTTTGTTCAGATCAATTGTACATAAGTTGTTTTATGCCTAAACTTAAAATTGTCACTTTAAAATAGTCATCAAACACATTCAAATAAAAAAATAATAAAACAATGACAGAGTTACTTTGAATAAAAAAGAGCTTTTTTCACATTCTTCAAAGCCAGTCTCATTGCAAAATGTAAGACAGTAACTAAACCCAATGCATGTAAAAATAAATAAATAAATAAATAAATAAATAAATAAATAAA
>NW_013952404.1:1340904-1353420 GCF_001266775.1 Austrofundulus limnaeus | reverse complement strand
AAGTTCAATTCTTCCCTGCAAAACAAAACAAAACAAAACAAAACAAAAAATAAACTATTGCATAAAGAAAGAAAAAGTTCTTCACTCGTTGTTTTCACTTCAGAAAAATGTTTCATCTCTTGCACAGAATTGTGCATTGTACATGTTTATAAATATTGCAGAGTTTGTCTGAATCATATGTTGTGGTYATAAGTTGTTGTCTGAAAGGCACAGCAGTGCCTACGAGCAGACAGGTTTCCTCTCTGCATTGTCATCCTCGATGGCATCATGTGAAGCATTGTGTGGAAAATTGCCTGCACTGCGGRTGAGCAGAGAGTGTATTGTCATGGTGCACGCTTCGACAAAAGATGGAAAATGAGTTCTAGTGTTGTTGAACAAAATATGGAATGACTTACACAGCAATGTGAGSGTTGTGTGTAGCAGAGACTTAGCTGACAGATTTCTGAACACTGCAGATGAAGGTCCATCCTTTGGCTCCTTCAGAGAAGGACTTTCATCACATTTCTGTTTGGTGTCTACTGGAGCTCTCAGTTTTGACATAAACACTTGGATGATTTAAGTTCTGCTTCTGAAAGTTTGGTGTCTACACTGGTCAGTAAAATGCTAAATGAAAGAACAAAAATTTTATAACTGCTATTGTTTTTCAGTCTTTTCTCCCCCACTCCTCTCAATAAGTTTATTTGTGATTTTGATATACATATATATTTTTTCTTTCTCATTTTTCTTATTATATTTTTTATTTTTATTGTATATTGCATATAAAATTATTTGTTATGTTTTAAAGAAATGAATAAAGAATTGAAACTGAAACTGAATAAGTTAAAATTAGTTTCACTGAGCTTCCTAAAACTCATCTGTCACTTTTGGCTTCACTTTCCAAACATAAGCAATTATGTAAATGTGTCAGAAAAGCTCTGTTGTGTCCCTGCTTGACTGCTTAGATTTTCTTCATGCATTCAAGCAAGCTAATCATTTGTTTCACTTTTTGTTTCCCATCAGTTCACAAGCTGAGATAAATAAGTCAGCGCTGAAAATATAAACATTCAGACCTGACGGCATGTCACATGTCACATTATTATACTGGTAAACCAGTGGTTTTGAAGTGTGTGCATCTCAAAAGGCAGGTGTTGCGTTGCTTCATTAAAGTGCAGAGATGGAAACTGGCTGACTAACGATGAATAAAGATCAGGGGGTGTGGTTGTTATTAAAAGCTTTRAGCCCACATTGATCAGCCTGTTTTCTGAAACAGCTTAGCCACTTAGTGTCAGATGCAATGAGTCAACAAAGCAGAGGAGACTCCAAGGTATTACGGTGTAACAAGCCCTTGTAATTAAATGTGTCCTTTAAAAAAATCATAAAAGTCAGAATCTTGATTCATAGGGTAAGGGGTGAGACATTTGTGGTTAGTTTGTAGCTGTGTTGAGTCATCTGTTTGTGGTTTTATTTTAAGATAACAGATAATGCACCTTATTTTGTACAAAACTGTACCAAATTGACTTGTTGATTCAGGAGTTTCAGATCAGAGGAAGTTTAAAGTACCTGCGACATGCATATCCTTCAAATACAAGAAAACGTTTTTATAATTAAGGAACTTTGCATAATACACATGATTTTACCCATTTTGTCACATTACTGGCCTATTTATTGTTGGATTTAGCTCATCCAAAGTGAAACAGGAAGTGACATCAAAGGGGAACTCAGTAATAAAATAAACTCTCTGGTCTTTGTTTYTTGAAACAGTATCATTTAAAGTTTAACTCTTCATCATCTGTGTTTGATAGTGACTCAAAATAATCTGAAGAAACCCCTCTTTTTATTTTTCTCTACAGTCTATTGTTTGCTGTTTTAACAATGCTCTGTTTAGATGCAAACACTCCCCTTTGACATCACTTCCTGTTTCTTGACATGCAAATATTTCATCAACTGTTCATATCAGTGGCGTGGAATTTGTTGTGCAATATGTTATCAGTGTTATCTTTCCAAAAATGTATTCACATTTATTACAAAAAAATGATCTCACAGGAGCTTTGAAGACTGAGAAACCTTTGAAGCAGTGACGTGTTCACCAGGTAGAACATACTGTTTTTCTCTGCAGGAATAGCAAACATATCCAGTGACACAAAGAACTGCTTCACATAAAATCAGTTTAACATTATTTAAATGCTAAATTGATGAGAAAGTATTTTTGACATGACTTGAACAAAAAACTGCTTTTGGAGACAAATGTGCAAGTCTAGCTCTCTACGCATGCACTCAATAATCTTGATTCTTTCTTGAGTTTTTATTGTGGACTAGAAAAAGGCAGCTGAGCGTCCTCTTACGTCATCATTTGATTTGGTTTTCAAAGCCTAAGGCAACATCTTAACCTCACTGGCTTGCTSACACATCCCCGGTGTATGGCATGAAAGGTGGAGAAAAGAGGTTAGGATCAGGACAATGTGTTTGTTCAGGGTATCTCAAAAGACACAGCAGTTCCCTGAGGACAGAATATCCCATCCCAGCAGGGAATACTGATAGCCTGTCTGACATACCTGACCTCACCACAACCCCAAACTAATGAAACTGCTGGTTGTTTGATCAGCTCCAGGGGTACAGCGTGACTGATATGAAATTGGTAGGATGAGGGGTGTTTGTGAATTGGGGTAAACAACCTACACTGGGATTCCTCTGCAGAAAAGTGGACATACTTTTTCTCTCTACTTTTATACTAGAGACAACAACTCTTCCTCTACAGAATCRATTACAAATATATCGCTGAAGTAAAAAAGTAATAGTGACCTTTGAGGCTCAATGGCTGTATAGAAACTGTAGGGTTGCCTTGTCTTTATGAAGACTCAATCTATTTTGCATTACCCCTACCCCTAGATTTTTGGTGTTAAGCCCAAGTCACCAGGGGTACTGGTTGAATTGTTTCTCTACAGATTGGGATGGTGTTTTAAATATGTCAAAAGTTAATGCCAACTGTCTTTACAAATATAAGCAGCAATTTTTAACTGTAGTCTATGTTGTTGGTAGTGATCTTTATTGATCACAGTCCAGATTTGCTTTAGGCGCTTTACTCCAAATGTACAAAGATGTTTTTAAAGCTCAGTTGGTGTGCCTCAGGGGTCATCCTTTGACCCCCTTCTCTTTTTTTATCTTTTGCTTGATCAGTACTGTATATCCAGAGTCATGTTGTTTGATAATATTCAAAAGCCATTTCGTTTTAGGTCTCTGTGTTTTTCAACCCTGGTCCTCAAGGCACACTGCCCTGCATGTTTTACAGGTTTCCCTGCTTTGACACACCTGATTCAGATGACTGCAGTTCAGCAAAAGCCTGGTAATCAGTTATCAATTGAAATCAGCTGTGTTGAAGCAGGGAAACCTCTAAAATAGAGGTTCTCAAACTGGGGTCCCACGACCCCCAGGGGTCTGCGAGAGGTATTTTGGGGGTCCTCAAAAAATTTCACTAAAATTTTAATTTGGTTTTTATTTTTATGAATGCTTGGGGAGCAATGAATTAATCAAACAAACATAAAAAACTAAAATATTCCCATGGTATTTCTGGATTKAAATGGCAATAAATACACTTCTAAAACTGCATGGTGTTTACGAGGGGGTCCCTGGATTTTTTTCGCCCTTGTAAGGGGTCCTCAGACCCAAAACGTTTGAGGACCCCTGCTCTAAAACATTCAGGGCAGTGTGCCTTGAGGAGCAGGGTTGAAAAACACTGACATAGATTGACGGTATGTAGGTGTGTTTATGTCCAAATGTGATTACCATCTGTTTTTAACAATGGGAATAAAATAGGGGCTCATGAACAATATAGATAGAACCTGCAGGAGAAAAAGAACACAACAGGATGTCTCCATAGACAAAAAAGGAGGCTGCTAAAGAAAAAGAAACAATGGCAGACAGAGGCTTTTGGCATAGKTGATGCCGGTCTATGGCAAGCACCCAAAAAAAATTAGGGCATATACACAATGARGAATGCAAGACAGAATGGTAACCTGACTTAAAACAAATTATGCATGCTTCTTCTTGTTCTGGGCTTGACTTTGTGGTATACTTTACAAAGGTACCAGAACTTTCATCACCCTGTRTTCCCTGCTGTCACCAAAACAGGTGAGCAGAGAGTTAAGGTGACTACAGCCAGTTAAGCATCAGGCCCTGACAAGGTGACAAGGTACTGCAGCACATTTAACCTGAACCTAAAACTACAAAGGGTCTTCGTAATGAGGACTTTGAATAGTTTTGCCTTCATCTCCTTCTCAAGTATACCATACCRGGGATCCAATTTAGTTTTTCTTTTATAAAGCAAAGGTGAGCGCACAGGGCCATCCTTCAGTATGGATCCTGCTGAAAGCTTGACTTTTTTTCCTGAGAWCTGTAAAGTGTTTGTCTGTCTGCCTGTTTCAAGTGTCAGCAGTAGTTGCTTGAAAATTGTGTATGATTTCTACTTTTCTGTAGTCTGAAGTGATGGTCAGCATTGTAAAAAAAACATTTAAGCACTCATATTTGAAATGGTGTTCAATAAACTAGACCGATTTTAAGGTGTCTTTGTTTAAACAAACAAACAAACAAACAAACAAACAAACAAACAAACAAACAAAAAAGGTAATCTGTTAATACCTCCTTACATTGTGGCTTTCTACAGAAGTTCAGAATATGTCAGAGAAAGTCAGAATTGTGGTTGTTTTTTAGACTTAAGTCCAACACCAAAACMGGTTTTAGGTTTAATAACGTAAGGTTCAAAGGTAGGGCTTGAGACATCATTCTGTTTGTTTTGTTTTTTTTTGCATTTTGTTTTGTTTTTTTCCCAGAAAATGTTTCACTGAGTTTGTTTTGTTGTTTCTTCAGAGGAAAGGAATAAGGGTCCAGACATTCAGGAGGATGCAGGAGAGTGTGAAGTGAGCTCCTTTTCCTCTAGGTGGAGATTAGTATGAGGAGAACCTTGCAGCCAGTTTTATTGGTATCAAGGTAGAAATGTTTGAGAGCTACATATTGGAAAGATGCACTAGAAAATGTAAAAGTATATGCAACTACACGAATGTGGAGATCAGATGACTTGTTTTGCAGTGTGATGAGGAGAATATTTGGAGAAATGGACCAGATAACTGTACTTAAACGACTTTTCAATATTTTACTTGTGTCGTGAAGACATGACTAAGATATCAGAGAATGTGCCATCACACCTAACTATGTACTGTAAAACAAAGAAAAGCATCAGAATTAGGTCAAGCATTATGAGTAGCCGCCTTCACATTTTTTTGTCAGTTTTAAGCTATTTTATTCTGTTCAATAATTCAGCTGTAGCAGAATGCACAAAAGCCAGAGGGAGTAATAAATGCAAGGTCTTCCAGCACCCACCTTCTTCAACAAACAGAATTCATCTAAACTTGCACCCTTGAGACACTCTCACACAGAAATGCTGTGTGCACTGAAGAGCCCTTCGCCTCCATTCGCGTCCAGAAACTGACAGTGCTGCACAAGGTCAGGTCAGTCAAGGCTAGTCCTCCATCCCTGTGGGAGATTCACTACTCATGAAAATGTAAATGCAGGCCTCATGTAGTGATTATGATCCAATGTAATCTGTACAGCTATGGAAGGTCRAGAAGAAGCAGACTTGCACCGTACTAAAGTAATCAACTACATTTTATTATTTTTTTTAATTAGGGTGTCAGTGAGATGCAATCGAGATGACTGAAGTGTAGTTCAGTCTTTGTTCATGTAATCAAGCTTTGACGTAAAGAAAATGGAAAAACCAAAAAGAAATAATAAATTCTGCATGATTGCATGTCATACTTGGTTTAAACACTTTGGARCTTCCTCTGGGACCTGTAAATAAAAACACTTACCTTTTTGTATTTTAGTCTCCTGAGCCTCTCTGTCTCTGAGCTGCTCACCTTTGACAATCTTGTGAATCAGATACATTGAGGCCAACTGAAAGTCCTTCTTCATGGCCTCCCCAAATTCCTARCATGCCCGAGTTTTTGCATCTGCAACCACTGAAGTCGCAGCCCTTTCGGCCACCTTATACCCATCAGCTGCTTCAGGAATCCTCCAAAATCCAAGTCCTTAAGGCCTCCTACTTAAAACTGGACACTTTTCTTTCCTACAAGGGAGCGGACTTTACAAATCCTCAGTGGTGGGCACAGCTCCCCTAAAGCACAAGTAGGGGAATTAATTTCTTGATCAGGGCTTTAGGGCTTTGGCTACCTTTTTTTCTTGCTAAATTATAAGCACTAACTGAGGTCTTTAAACGTTATTGATCAATGTTATTGTTAACAGTTGAGGGTGAAAGCTGTCACACATTTTGTTCACATATGTGTCACTTATCTACAAGGTCACATGTGTCAAACTCAAGGCCCATGGGCCAAATGGGGCCTGTGGGTGACTCCCATTTGACCCACCAAGGGCACTAAGTGACAATATTCTGCACACAGTAAACATTGTCTCATGTTGACTGAAGAATATTTCATGTGTCAACTGGATTARATTAGTGCTTTAGAATTAGCTTTGGATATTTTTTTTCAACGTTTTAGTGATTTAGAATAAGGGAACCTAAATATTTGAGTTAGTGCTTTAGGGTTAGTACAACTAATATTTAAATTAATGCTACACACCACAGCAAATCCTTAATTTGCAGAAAAAAAGGCTCATATAGCAATATGCTTAATTGATAAAAATAATTAGCATTAGCAGCTAAAATGAACAAATTTTGTGTTTTTGCTTATGAAACGTTCATGGTTGTAGTAAATAATAAAAATAGTAGCACAGTACAAAATATGAACAATCAAACTGTGTGCACTAGCTGTTGCTGTTTTGCTTTGTCTTGTAGACTTTTGAGGTTCATATTGTTCTCTTTCTGTTCAAGTGGCTTGCTTCTTTTTATAACACATTTATAGGATGTACAATGAAATAATGTTATTCTGAGGAGTGTATCCTACCCCATGCCTCTATTCTACTATGTCACTTAGATATTGCAAGTTGGAGGAAAAACAACATTCTTWTTTAAAAATAAAAAAAGCAACTGTTTGTAGACTCATACAAACCTATGTYACACACCCATGTATCAAGTATTACCCCTTTTTTTGGTCTGTCTTTGCAGATTGGGGTGGTTTCTGAATCTCATTTGTCATGGTTATACAGTGGACAAATTGCTGGTCTATTYCAAGAAAAATGTCAATTTAATATGCATGGTTTTGAACAAGGGATGGACCAGATTACCTAAAAAAAYGTAAAGTGCTGCTGTAAACTTCAGGCAAAATGCCCCCAGCTGAGACTTGAAATGGAAAGTTTCTAGCTTTGAGGCAACAAAGTAATCACCACACCCCTGTTCTGCCCCAAAATACAAGCTAAATTATTTGCATTATGGTCCAAGAAAAACAAAAAATGTTGCTACTTTACAACTACTTCAATAATCTGAGTCATTCAGCGGCTCATCACAGCAAGKTACCTGAAACTACAGAACAAAAAAAATGTTTTTGTGTAATTAATTTTAAYGTGAAATATATTATCTGTAAACTGTAAAGTGAATTCCATTTAACTTATTTCTTTCCTTTTTTTTTCTTTTGGAAAAATGTTGAAGTTTGGAAAACGTAGTTGAGAGAAAATTATTTGATGGTCAAAAACTGCCTTTAATAAAAAAAAAGGTTGAATGCAAATTGATTAATTTACTTTCTTTTGAAGTAGATTTACTGTATCTTCAAATTGTACACTATAGTTAAATGAAATGCTTCATGTCATTTAATAAAACTAATTATTTTTTTGAGCAAATACATTTTGTTTATAAAATGTTGATTATGTATAATATAATAATTGCAACTTTTCCTTGACACATTTTATGTTTTATAGAGCTCTAATAAAGAAACATCTTTCAACAGAGATATTTATAGATTTAAATTCTTAGGATGCGGTTGTTTGGCATGCTGCCGGCCTGGGTTTTAGTCTGACATGGTTCAGTGCGGTATTCCTCACAAAGCTCATCCCATACATCACTGCTCATTGCTCCCTGCTGCAGCCAGCCTTCCCATACAAAGCACACCAAGAATGTTCTGCTGCAGACAGACAGACACAGAAAAGGAATTTTTTTTTGCCCAAGTGCAATGTTTGAGACTGAAAATTTCTGAAAAGCGCAGTAAAGTCTGTTGTACTGATTGGCCCCTGAGTCAGATCCTTTCACACTCCCCTTGAATGTGACAAATCACCTTCATGCCCTTCTGAGAATCAGTTAGAAGAAAAGAAAAAAACAGCTACAATATAAGACAGTCTTTYATGCAGATGACTACAGATGATGCTCAGTTTTTTTTGACTTGATGAGTTGATGTCATTTCAAAGGAAGGCTTCCTTTTCTCCTCTACATTGACATTTCTGCACCTTTGCCCCCATTTTACTCTGCACACAGATTATGCAGCAAAGAAGACTCCACTATATTTGGGATGATGAAGTTTAGGATTAATACTGGCTGACAGTGCATGAGCTTATCTCCCCTTTTTCTTCCCAGGAACCATATTTCTCGTTTTGTGGGTGTCAGAAAAAGTCAGCTATGAGAAATCCTGTCAGCAAAGATTGCTATTTCAAATAAAACATTTTAATTTGTTAAACTTTAGTTAAAAGGGATAAGTTAAAATACATTCATATTAAAAAGGTGTCTTCTTTCCCACATACTTTTGACCAACCTGACATTAAGCGTAATACAAAAATGATTCTGATGAAAATCAAGTATTTTGTGTAAATAGGCTTATTGATAGAGCTATAGGCAAGACTGGTTTAAAATACTAACCTTTGAAAGGCTCCAATCAGATAAATTATTTGTTAATTTGTGCATTTAATAACAAATTTAAACTAAATATGCATACATCCTKCACTTTTCAAAACTTTTACACAATTCTCTTATTATGAAACACAACACAACAGTTTTTAAATATATGGTAATATGTGAAATTAATGTATTTGTAGCTGTCAAAGTATGTTTCTACCAATAAATGGGACCATGTTGTCATGAAGTGGTGAGTAAGGGACTTAAAAGTGCATACTTGTACAAAAAGATAAAGTGAAGAACGAACATTAATAGTAAAAAAAAGAAAAAAAAAGAAAATGCAACCCAGACAGTATTGTTCTGGGTGCAACTTGTCATTTCCATCTTTTGAGTGTCTGCACTAACCAAATAAAAAATAATGGCTCATACGTTCAGAAAACAGCACCAGTCTCATCATTTACATTTTTAAAGGCCACATTGTTTTGATACGAAACAAATGGGAGGGGCTGAAAAATYCAACAAGACAGCTCTGATGTGTCCAGCAACATTTTTGTCTTTTCAAGCAAATGACTGGACGGCATTTTGAAGCAGATTCTGCTTGATTCTGGCAGGTGGAATAAAACAGAAAACAATACACAAAGCWGGATCTCTGAATATTTAAATTATCACCTGCCAACAGGGTTTTGTCTTCATACTGCTTTTTAGCCTTATTATGGTCTGTTTCCATTCACGTCAGCTGTGTTGTGAAGCACCACCTGATGCTATTTTCAGRAAGAAATCTGAATGACTGCAAAACATCTGATGCTTCTGCATTTGAGGAGAGTATCAGAGGACATCAGTTGTCATGGTGATGATGTATGTGACGTCAAACTTTCAGAAAGACAAACCAGATGTGAGATCCACACAGAGCTGGGATAAGTTTTATCAGTGATTAGACAAGRCTGGGCCATTAGAAATAAAGCAATATTTGAAGAAACGTCACTCGTAACCCCAGGAGATGTCATTAGAATATACAAAAATACACAAGAATGAGTTACTTTGTTTAAAATCCACATTTTTGTTTGGAGCTATCATCATCCAAATAACGTTAWAAGTTCAAACATCAGCTGCAGCATTAAACTGATTGGAATTTTCAAACTTTGATGAAGAAATACTATTTAAAAAAATGGATATTAAAAAAAAAATAAGGCAACACAAGATAATTGACATGCAGAGTTACTGGGAAAAGTCCTCTTCTAAAAGCCAATATAAAACTTTTGGATAACATTTGGAACTTTATGACCATAAGGGACCCTATTTAAAATAAATAAATAAAACATGAAAAAAAAACAACCTCATTAGTGTGGACTTCACCACACCAACAAAATATATGTGAACAAGTGTGTTTGTGRATCGAGCTGACCGTAGCTGTGTATTTGCTGCCGATTTGTAATGAAACATTTTTCTCCATTAAAAAAATATTTTTTTCACTTAGATGATGTATTAGGTGATAATATACAAAACAAACATTAGAGGTAAAGATGATTTTTAGAAAATGTCTTTTTATCATGGACATGAGGCAGACGGTAGTGACATCCAGATAAAAAAATAAGAATGTGACAGTTTGTTAAAACAAATTTGTTCATTTCTAACAAGCAAAAAATAAGTAAATAAATAAATAAAAATAAAAAAAATTAAAAAGGGGGTTAAATAAACAATAACAATTGAAAACCAGACATTATACACACTGAGGTGAGAAAATGACGGACACAGAACAGGTTAGATTTGAAAAGTGAAATAGGAAACCGGACTGACAGAAAACACTGATTACACATTAAAGCAGACGTTTATTTATGCAGTTGCAGCTGTTTTTGAAACAGACTGAAGCCCACATCAAACCTCTACTTGTGGGTAAAAAACTGAAGCACCTCTGCATAGAAACAGAGATTAGATAACTAAAATAAAAATGATTTCACCAAACCTGGAATAAGTGTTCTTGATTAAAGAGAAGGYACATTGTTTCATATATATTTAGTGGTGTTATAATGCAATATTACCAGTTATTACTAAAGCAAACAAAACAAAACAAATATATAAAAAAAAAACTTGCAAGGTGTTCTACACTTAGGAATATGCTTTTTAAATTCTGGAGAATCCAAAATACAAACTATAAAAATGAATTTGGTTTTTTATTTTTATTGTGGAAAATAATTGCAGAAAATGCGCTTTCCCTGTGGATTGGTGCTTTTATCAAGTAAACAGCAACATTAACAAAGTTTCTCATCTACCCAGCAGCAGTGAGCTCCACTGGTGGGAACAAAAATGTTTTCATCTGCATCTAATTGCTGCTAATGTGTATTTTCTGGTGCTGCTATTATTTGTCAGGCTTGTGTGCAACAACATTTCCCCCTGATGCTATTTTTGAAGTGAGCAGTGTCGCCCGGAGCTGTGATTGGATAGTCAAACAACTTCAACTGCTTTGTCACTAATCGTTTCTGTTGAATTCTGCAACAGTTAGGGCAGAAAAGTAAAAAAAAAAAAGAAATCTGGCTCTACAAAATTGTCAATAAAGATGACATGTAACACAATTTTAAAGAATCTTTGCATAATTTAAAGTCTATCTTTCTTGGTTTTTAGATTGCAGTTTCTTAAATTATTTATTTGTTTTGTTTTTCTCTTTTTCTTATGTCTTCTTTGCTTTTTTAGGCTCTTCTCAAATGCACCTGCTTCTTCAGTCCTCATGCCTCTGAGTCAGAAAGCAATCTAGTAAAACATCCTGCAGGGTGTCTGAATGGATTAGAGCAGCATCAAGTCACTTCCTCCTCCTCATAACAAGCCCCACCCCRTTATAGGTAAATATGCTTTAAAAGTGTTGGTGTCAAACTAGAAATAAAGAGTTCATTATAAACAAGAGTTACTGCATGTCACTTTTAGCAGYGCAGCTATTAAAATTCAGATTTACTTTTTTCTAAAGGTAGAATGTGAATAAAACATWTGGTGGCATTAGATCAGCTGCAGAAAAGGGTTAAGAAACACTTATTTTAAAACACTTACAGAAAGAAGCACTTACATTTTTAAAAATGTCCTTTTTCACATGTAACTTTACAGTTTTAAAACTGTGAAACAAATATACTAAACATTTATTGGATATCTAAACTGCTGACCAGTGTTTATTCAAATTCAGGGATCATAGCAAATGTAATAACTGATTTTTGTTAAGCTCATCTTTTTCGCTGCATTTTTTGCAGATTTGACTTTTTTATTTTGGTCAGGTCGGGGGGTGGGGCTAAATGCTGACTGACAGTCTGTGATTTTCAGAGATTAAAAGTGGAGACAGAAAATAAAAAGGAAYTCATGCATCACTTTGAAGCGCCAAAGGCAATTCTATCCTGGTGTCGACAGAACCCACATCGGACTCTGAGCTCTGCAGCAAGTAAAGCCTGAAAAAAGAGCTGAAGCAGATGATAAAGCCTGGCCACCAGGAAGGCCTCCGATGAGCAGTACGATTGACACTGTTAGTAAAATATTTCAGGGTGTACCCATGGTGAGTCATAGAAAAGCATACATTTGCGTGTAAAAAAATGGTGCTGTTCCATTTAGTGCTGCTCTGGTCTTTGGTCCCCATAAGGACTAATGGTCTTGACAAGGTATGTGTGCTTACCAAAAACGGTCCTAAAGAGGTAACAAATACAAATCGACCCACACATATGTACAGCGGGTAAAATAAGTATTAAACACGTCACCATTTTTCTCAGTAAATTTATTACTAGAGGTGCTAATGACATGAAATTTTCACC
>NW_013952404.1:1337716-1340782 GCF_001266775.1 Austrofundulus limnaeus | reverse complement strand
GAGGGGCAGAGGCAATGAGCAGGGCAAGAATGACAGGAGCAGGAAATGAACATGACAAGGCAGACAGAAGCAGGATCATAACATTTTTCATTTAGATAGCAAATGGTAATTCAAGTAAAGTAACCCATATGTACCACCAGCTATACGTTCCCAATTTGTGGTTACTTCCAGCCTCTTTATAGCCTGACCCACACTGCCACGGACTTTGAATTTGCATAATAGGCTGTTCAAATGATTTCATTGGTTGTCTTCTTTCTTGACATCTAAGAATTTGGATTGATAGCTGTACGTGGAGAATATGTTTGTTAATTTACTGCAAAGGGTTCAAGAGCAGTACTTAATGTAATTTGAGAATGGTTTTAAGGAATTTTAGGCCAGACAGCCAGCACAGGTTAACATGATAATGTCCTGTAATAGAGTTTGTCATGGTGAGTTCCTCTTGGATAAGTAATTTAAACTGATGATAAATCATTATATTTTAATTGTAATAAACACATAGATACAAATAATACAGTTTTGTTTTTTGTTAAAAAAGGATCAGTATTATAATTCTCAATTTTCCTCACATGTGTATGSATGATATTTCATGCAAAGTTTCAATGCTGATTTATAATGATTTCAGTTTCCTCACCTCTCTGCCCGGCATTGTCCAAACGACAAACTAAACAAATCTGTGGAGTCTTTTCAAGCTCAATAAAAGCAGCATATAGAGGCTCCTTCATCATGTTGTCTCCTCTGCAGACAGAAATGTGCAGTTTCAGTCGTAAAGTCTGGTGTGTGGGTTCCTTCTTCCCATCAATAAGAGCTGACATTTTTAACTGACATTTTCTTTAAAAACATCCACTGTGAGCAYTGTATTAGGAACTTTGCACTTTGTATTGATGTTTATAAAAGTGACATCTACAAGTTTATTTTCTGTCTTTTCCTCTGGATTCATTTCTTTATTTATGTTTTACCTATCAGTCTGGTTTAATTTGCAAAAAACCTGAACATGAGCTCAGCTCATAAAAGTCCATATTAGAAACTCACCTTGAGTGCCTAACATTTCATATGCATGAACTTTGTTTTAATGGTTGTTCACAAAATTTTGGCAAAGTATCAAAACAGTTGAGTTCAGTTGAGAATTATGAGTCGTAAAAAGTGCAATAAATCTAACAGCAAACTAGCATTTCATGTAAAAGTCATAAAATTTCTGGCCTGTTAACCCTTAACCTACCAAAAGGTTCACTGGAAATGAACTAAAATCACTTGTCTGAAAAATATGGATACAGAAAAAAAAAACTGAAATAATAAAATGTTTTGTCATAAATATCAAAGAATAGTGTAGTGTCTAAGAGTGGGGGCCTCTTCTCAGGAATGCACAGATGTATTTTGTCTCTCTTAGTTCCCCAGCTTCAGAACTCGGCGCATTACCGTATTAGGGAAAGGAATGCTTAAGGTATACCGTGACAAAATTTATGGTGAATCTGTTGGACTACACTATAAAGAGCCTTGTACACCCCTACTCTTAGCCTTCGTTCTTCATCTTTTTACTTTGGTGATTCATTTGACTTGGAAGGCCACAATTTGGATTTTGGCTGTYATCTCCTGGACTACAAAATAACGTTTCTTGCTGTTCAACCAGCCTGTTTCAGAGTTTCTCTCTTCAGGAGCAGAAGCAGTTTGCAGAAACCAAGATCCGGTTTTTACACCTCAATAGAATAAAAATGAAGAACAATTAAATTAGTTCTTGACATTTTCAATTTAAAAATCAAGAAACTGGTAATGATTTTTTTTCCAACTCTTGAATATACAGACATTTCTTTAAAACACTGGTGTTATCCACAAGCTAAGAACATGTAAATGTATTGTAAACGCAGAATGACTGGGAAATCAACATGTTTCCATGTAAAACAACATTAAGTATCTTCTTCAAATGACATTTAAAATCAATTACCGGAAAATGCAAAATGTAATAATTTTTCGAGATTGCAGTTTGTAAAAAAATCATTAAAAAACGATGCACAAGGTTGACATTTTAAAATCACACTAGAGTGTAGGGAAAAAAACAAATGGAATAACTAAAAAAGATATGCTCATGAATAAGAGTTTTGCCACAAACCTTTCCTTCCCTACATAAACTTGTTCACGTCTGTCACTGATGTTCACTCAGACATGTTTGACCAACTTGAAAAAAAAGGTATAACAAATAAAAAGCTTGTTGCTTCTCTCATCATGTACAGTAATTGGCCAAATTCTAAAATTAGAGTCTGAGGTCTATATGACTGGGGGTCTTTAAAAGCACTGGAACATACGTAGGTTAATAATATTGTCACTGAACTGGGTTTTCTGCTTTTTGTTTCCAAACTGTGTCATAACTGAAGTTTCATTTGCACCATTGTTGTAATGCATGTTAGAGCCACCCAAATCCAATAAATGAGCTTTTACATTAGTGTTAATTAAACTGTAATATTGAACTTGTGCAGATTACAAAATAATTGCAAAGCTGAAAGACCACCCAAGGATCTTCCAACTCAGTAAACAATGTCATTCTTGCTGAAATCACTCAGCAGAATTTCATCTAGGAGCGAGAAATTCATCCATAATTCATAATGAGTTTCTCTCTGATGCAGCATAATCAGTTTCTTCAGACATATTCCAATGGAGCAATCAAACACTCAGACAGCTGGCAACACACAGCACACTCTCAGAAGGACACAAATCACTTAACCTGCATCTCTGTTCGGTGGGCACGGCGGCGCGTGAGTGCACGTGAATGCTGGTAGAAATATGAGTGCAGGACAGTAATTGTGTGATTATGAAAGCCAGCATGAAAGATTTATTCAAGAAGAACGAGACGATGCTGGCAACAACAAGGAAACGATCGGTAATACCTATTTATGGTCAATGTCCAGAAACAACTTTTAAATAAAAATGGCAATAAAATGTCAGTAAAAGTTGTGACTAACAATTATTTAGAAATAATAAATTATCTCCTCTCCTTGGGCTGCTACCTTATCGTGGTGGAGGGGTTTGAGTGTCCCAATGATCCTAGGAGCTATGCTGTCTGGGGCTTTATGCCCCTGG
>NW_013952404.1:1326919-1334635 GCF_001266775.1 Austrofundulus limnaeus | reverse complement strand
ACATTATTATTATTTGTATTGTTTTAATTGATGTTTGAATGAAATAAAGTATTAAAAAATTATGCTGAAAGAAGAGTATTTTTGGAGCTGTTATAAAAAGTCAGCATTTTTTTCAAAAGGTGGATATTTTATTTTGAAAGTTTCCTGCTCCTTGTAGTTGTCATGCGAATGCCTTCACGAGAGTTCATTCGTAATTTTCCAAAACAAAGTTTGCTCATTGCTGTCCATTGCAGGTAAGATGTCGGCAGCGCATAAATATACAACCTCACTTAAAAGAAGCAAAACAATCAATGAAGGTGTCGTGTAGCCTAGACAAATATGTTTGTATCTGTATGTGTGTGTCTGTGTGGTTCGGTGATGTAGTGATAAGAAAATCATTTCCCCCTGTGTCATGGCTAAACAGTTAATTATGGATTTTTTTACATGAGCTGAATTGATTTCCTGTACACAATTATTTCAGTCCCTGAGGGGTTATCATAGAGACTAAATGATCTTTAAATTGTGTTCGCTGGAGAAGGGAGCATTTATCATGCTGCAAAGATTCCTGGCATCCTCTGCTTCAATATGTTCAATTGAGACAGCAATATTTCCATTACACACCATCTCCTTTGGCAGAAATTTATGATCCAGAATGGTCAACAAAATTGTAACTTATGATTGCCTGCATTTTGACAAATGACTGTCCTCCAGCTGTTAAAGGTTAGTTTCATCATGCTGTCGTCAAACTCCACATAATCCCACCTCTGTTTTATAAAGATGTTTCAAGTTTTCCAAGTGGTCACTTACTCACGGGTGTCTCTGAATGCTTCCTCCTCACTGGGACGCAAAGGACTTTGAGTCAAACAAGACAAAAAGTTTATCTCTTCCAAAATAACAGAAAAAAACAACCTCTGAGGTTTCATCATTGTTCACATTCAAAATAATACAYTATATCCTGAACAGGTGACATGGTYGYGACATAAAATATCTGTTGTGCAGCTTATCCGCAGAAATCTAAGATGGTGTTTGCATGTTTATTTTTTTCTGTTTTGTTGTTTTAGAATTAACTTTAATTGTTTTACATGCTGAGTGGGAGGTTGGCAGTATTGATCGTACTGGAATCTGCACACGGTGTACAATCTATAAAAGTGGGCAGATTTTTCTTGTTTCTCTTTTTCTTCACTAATACATCCAAGAGCATCTGAGGAAACTCTGATTGATGTTCATTCTTATTCAGCTTGTGTAAAACCAAACACTTCGGTATGCTGCCCAAGAAAACCAACAACATATTCCCAATCAGGTCCGCTGACGAGAAAAAAAAAGTTGTAATAGTCTGTCTGATGGGTGGAAAAGATGTCTAAAGCCAATGACAGCAGCTTCATTTGATGCTCAGTATTCTCCAGCATGATGTAAAATTGTAAAGTCAATTTAAAGCGTTCCGACTGTCAGTGAAGGACTTGATATCTTAATTTCTTTGCTGATTTCYTGCCCATCCTCCCTCTGAGCTAAACTGACAGCAGCAGTTCATTCCTATGCAGAGAATAAAGACGTACACTCTGTAACCATTCARAATTAATCCTCACTGCTGAACATGTTGTACCTAAAACAGACTTCATTTGCTGCTAATTTTCTGTTTGTTTATCCTTTCAGCTACTTTTACAGACAACCACCATGGGGTGTTGTGAAGAAAAAAATACTGAAAATATGTTGCAGAAAAACCCATTTTGACCAGTTTTATTAGGATTTAAATGCATTTCATAAACACTTTTCAGCTTTAAAATACCTGAAACATGAAATGGTTGAACAAATTTCCTTCATTTTGTTGAAACCACAAAAAATATTTTATTCACATTGCTGCACTTTAGTGTAAAAACTGAGCACATTGCTTTATTGAAGCATCACTACACTTTACTTGTTTTGTTTAATGTGTTCAAACAGAAATTCTGTCATCAATATTAAAATGAACATTTTATTTTTTGATTATTATCATTTCGCTTAGTTGATGACATAAGCTTTTAAGGAAAATATAAAATTTAAAGTAAATGTTTGCACATTTTATAAAATTGACATGGAATTGTGTTATTCAAAACATATTTTCAAAGGCTCCTAATTGTTTATGCGCCTGGCAAGCTGATAGTACAACACTAATATGGTGAACCATACAGTTTAATCTGCTGTAAACACTGATTTGCCCAGGCTGAAATAGACAACATAATTACAATTATCACAGCAGTTATGTGGGTTCTTACCATTAGGACCAATTTATGCTGCAGATTCACACTTAAAATCTGTGTCACTTGACACWTTTCACTCCAGAAAACTCTCACACTAGAAAAGAATACATGATAACAAATTTGACACTGGACACACATTTAGTGATAGACATGGGTGAAACTTTGCCGGAAATAAAACTGCATAAAATTCAATATGTTTATTCAGATTTTAGAAACTTTCCATATTGAAAATGCTCCACATTAAATCTAATTTAAGCTAATTTAGCTATTATTTTTTATTCAGCCAAAATGTTTTGACTTTGTGATACTGCACAGGTTGACTGACTGTTATTTAAACTTARACTGACCCCAGTTTGTGACCACTGAGATTCAGCTCCATCAGTAGCTCTTTGGCTCAGCTGTATGTGGCCTGTCAATAACACGCTCAATAAAATCACAATGGAGTGGCCTATTACTGCAGATGACCAGATGGACTGTAAGCAGAAACACAAGCTTTTGATGGCAGATGTTCTAGATCCTCTCCGTAATTGGTGAACCCTCACAAATGTGTTATGATTTTATTTCACAGATGATAAAATGGGGGCACAGTCCTCAATATGAGCTGAGCAGCACTGGCTGAAAGAGTCTCTTGTCCTGAGAGACCTCTTGATTGTGATCATAGAAGAATGACACAGTGCCTCTGGCAACTGAGTGGCCACCCCAAACAATTGAAGAGTGGGGATCTTGGATTTTGTAATTGCATTTAGATTTTGTTAAAGATTGCTCTCTACTGTTCTGTATGATTTTTCAGCTGTGTATGATTGAAATTGAATTGTAGCCCATTGTAATATTAGCATTAGCTTTAGTAGATAGCTTATTTTGAGATCAGCATTGGCAAACAGCATGCAATCATTACTAGCTACTCCACAGCAAATTGTATCTCAAAAGGTCTTAAATTAGCTGAATTATAACCTTTTAAAGTTAACTGTGGTGGCCAGCTTAAATTTTTGATYGCATTTGTAGTTTGGTAAATATTGATTTTGACTGTCTACACTAATCCTTAGCTTTTTTTGTTATTTCATAAAACAGCTTAATTAAAGCCATTTATGCCATGATAAAAGTAACTGTTAACTTTTAGTAGAATGTGGATGTACAGTAAGAAACATGAGAATGTCCAGGATTAGCCAGCTTTCRTTTAAGTTGTTTTACCAAAAACGTTAAAATAAAATCAAACACATTGTTGATCTCAACTGCTGTCATCTTTAAAACTATATATTTTTTGCTGTACATAAACTAGTACATTATATTTTAAGATTTCTTAAAATACAGTCAGATATTAACAGCCTGAGTACGAAAAGACTTCTCATTCAAGGTCGACAAAGTGTTGGCCTGATTTTATAAATAGGAAAAATGTGTCACAAGCTGTTAAAATGTTGCTTGAGCTTCTTTATATAAAGATCAGCATAAACGAGTTAACAAAACACACAGGTAGCTCCAACATAAATGACCAACTCATTCTTTTCTACAACTGTCACTTTAAAGTAGTCAACAGCCATTTTTCTATTTATCTTTTTTATGCACATTTTAAAGTATCACATTAGAAAAAGTAGATGGAAATGGCAAAAAAACATAAATAAATAAAAATAAAATAAAATAAAACATCCTCAATTTTGCAAAAACGGTTTCACGCTCTCTCGAGTTGTTTTTTTGATTTTCTGAAAAAGAGTAAATATGCAAAAAGAGGAGGTGGGAACACATTTGTGGAATAAGTTCTGAAGCAGTGAAAATCTATCTCACATGATTGATCAGCTGTTCTCGATGTCGACTTCTTCCCAGATATCCCCGTAACACAAAGAGAATTCCATTTCTTTCTCTATGTCTTCAGACAGCATGTGACATTGCCAGTACAAGTTGATATGACCAAACAATTACAACTTGCTCGATAGCAACACATTCCTGAAAACGTCTCTACATTGTCCTGAGATGTGTGGTCCCTGCTAGTTTGCAAACTGTACTTCCTACAAAAAACGTGAAATCACTGTCTGATGAAACTATGCTTTGCAGAGCCTGCTTGATTTGATTCAAACCAGTAGATGGAAACACACCTAATTTGCATTTCTTCTTAGTATTTATTCATTTATTTTTCTTTCTTGGGACATTTTCAAAGTTCGCTCAGAATTTGCATTACAATTGTTTGGAAACGTCATAGAACTGAAACAACACAGAAATCTTGTCTTATGGAAAATTTGTCTTTAAGTGAAATTATGTTTTTGGGAAAAAAACAGTATTGTTTTAAATGTTTCTCAACAACAGGTAAGATACTGACTGTTCCTAACTTTTRTGTGAGGGGAAACTTGAGTTGGGCTGTTGTATTTTTATGTTCCTTAATGGAGCAAATGAAACCGTGCTTGTCCTTTCTTTCAGACCTTGGGTTTCATGTGCAAGGACAGAAGAGGTCTACTGGGACCTTAGCTGTCACTTTAGAGGAGGAGCAGCAGAGGAAGTGGTGACTTCTCATCTCCAAAGATGATTTGTCTGGTAATGGGTTTGTTGGGAGCTGATAGTGGCAGCAGAGTAAGGTCATTTCTGATGTGAAGCAGATTCGGTTCAGTTTGTTCAGGGCTCTTCAAGATAAGGAAAAGAAGGGAGAATGTCTGACTTGTTGTAAATCTCTCATACGTCCTCCAGACTGACGGTCAGTGATGTATGAGAGCAGGAAAAAAAAAAAAACAACATCAATTGTGTCACACAACACTGTGGTCAGGCTGTGCTGCACACTGCCGTGAAGCAGGGAATCCTCTTTCTCTCTTCTTGCTTTGTTTCCCACAGATTTATACTCACTAATCAAAACAAATCAGGATGGCATCCTTCATGCTGACAGCACATAGCACTCCAGAGAGTTGAGTCATTTGATCTGGATGGCTGGCTCTCCCTTGCTTTGGCTTGTTGTTTGTAGCAAGGGGCTCACAAATCTCATTGTATTAACACAGGCTTGGCGGAGAGATGGGATTTAGGCCTCCGAGCTGAATCCACTATTCACTCTGTGGAAGGGGATCGTACAAAGCTTATAGCAGAAGACAAATGACAGATGGGGAAACATAAATCAGCCCCTGGATCCAAGTAGCTATAGATAAAAAAATAAGAAGTTTATATATTTCGGTCTACCAAACTGGAATCCAGCGTTTTTTTTAAACTGAAAAGAGTTCTGACTAGCCGCAAAAGTCCTGCAGGTGACAAGGTGAGAGGGAAAACGTTTTGACCTTTGCCCCTACGTGAACCGTTTTTGTGTCCAGTGCAGGTGCAGGTCACAACCTCAGCATTCTCTGTTATCAGAACAAATCTGGAGCTGGACCGGTTGACAACACCACAACTGCTTCTTAACCTTTTGACAGCTTGGGTTCTTTCTTCTAACCGTGGCCTCTTAAAGTCAAGTGAAACAACCAAACTGTGGGTTTGTTTTAGAGRGTCTGTTTATAGTTCTACCCCCACTTAGAGATGTCTAATAAGGCAATTAGAAATGAACATATCTGCCTAGARGATGATGTCAGAGCATCTTTCAATAGTAATAGTGACAAATATGTAAAACATTGTTTTACCTGTCAAGAAGGTAATACTGTCAATTTRCTACTCTACCTCTCAGGCCTTTAGAAGTTCCCGTTACTTTTGATAACTCATGGTAGTGCAGCTGGTTTATCAGTCATCTAAATCAGTGGMTTCTAACCTTTTTAGACTTGTGTACCCCCTGAGCCAAAATAGAACCCCCTCAACCAAACTTAATGATGATTCTCCAAAACTATGAAGTACAACTGATTATTAAATTTAAATTATTAATTTAACCCCATAGACTGTTTAGTTCACAGGCATTTTATTCTTTTAAACCCAAATTAAACACAAAGACAAAAAAGGTTGCCTGGAAAGTGAATTAGTAATTAAAATGAATAATGAATAAACCAGGTAATGGCAGGTGCAGGAAACAGCAGCATCCAAAATACATCAGAAACTCACCCAAATGAGCAAATTCTGTGTGATTCTGCATTTTATACTGGATTCCATTTTGTGTCAATTCCGTGATTTCYTCTGCATTTTCTGCATTGRGGAAATCATATGGCCCTAATGATAGWACCCCTTGTAATATGCTTGCGTACCCCAAGGGGTACACACACCCCTGGTTGGGGTTGGGAATCACTGATCTAAAGTGCCATCATGGACATCCCCCCCCCTGAACATTAGGAACAACAAGAAACCAGCAACATTTGACACAAAATTGGGCAAAAGTTTGGACAGATACATAAGTACATCTCTATCACAGGCACTCACAATCCAGTGAGCACATCAGGACATGTAGTGRCTGGCCCAAGGACACTTTTACGTATGGACTGGAGAAGTCCATATGTTTGAAACCGTATAGTGATGTTCTCAGAGGAAAAGGAGAGTCCCAGAAGGACTCTCCAGAAAGGGTAAACAAGGACAAACTCTTGGTGAGACTGAGAAAACACCAGCATTTCACAGAAATTAAAAGTCCTGTGTACTGACTGAACAAAGTTAGAGATTTGTGGGAGCAAAATATGATGTTTACAGGAAAATAAGCAGAATGGTGTCAGAGCAGAGGTTTAAACATACAATGAAATATTAAAAAAATCCAACGTGATGGCAGCAATTTTAATTAAATGGGCGATCTTATTTTAGGCCTTAGTGTAGGTTAAAAAAACTGACAAAATAAAGGTTTTTGATTAGTTTGTAGCTTACAGTCTGTTGTTGGTAATTAAAAGAGCAGACTGTAATTCAACCCTAAAGGTTGACAGTGTGTTTTTTTTTTCTTTTTTTAATTAGAAGCCTAACAGAACATCAGCTACAGGCACACATATTTCACATGGTCACGACTCATGTCTCTGCAAATCTTACTTATATGTTTCCAACAAATTTTAAACTTTAGACATGTATCTGTGCAGAATTATAAATAGATCTGTTTTAATTAGGAAGCAGCATTCTTCACAGCTGACTTGTTTGTGTATATAGTATAATGTTTCAGTGWATCAGTGATGACTGGATGCCACAAATGTCAAATGGGCCACATCAAAGCAAACATGCATAAATCAATCTGGTCTCGGGACATGAAAAATTACCCAATTCGACGACGTTTAGCTGACGCTCATCTGTTTTCTGCATCACCACGAAAGGTGGCCAATTCACACGTACTATAAATAAATAAAGAAAAGTCTGAAAACATCAAAGTGCAAAGACCTTTAAAGCTAATTAATTTGTCCTTTCTGAAAGGATTATTGCTTCGGTGGTATCCGGCTCGGATTATTCCTGTAATGAAACCTTGTGTTTGGAGCCAGCCTAAACCCCACTGAGCCCCAGACAATATAATTAATTGGTAAAAATATAGAAATTGGTGGATAATTAAAAAGAACTGAAATAACCCAAATTTAAAAAAAAATGGTATGTATTAAGAATAATTTACCTTGATGTGGTCCGGTAACCAAAGCAATAAAAAATTTTATTTTTTCACTGTGTGTAGCAT
>NW_013952404.1:1324284-1326719 GCF_001266775.1 Austrofundulus limnaeus | reverse complement strand
TTCTGGGATCAAGACAGAAAAAAAATACTGATAGTTTCAAAGCAATTATAGTGATGASTTGGAACACATTTTATTCTGCAAATAAGCACTTTGCAGCCCATACGTATGTTTAGGTGTTACATTAAAACTTTTTACATTTTGGATTAAATGTAAATAAAATAAACAAACAAACTACCTTTTTACGCTGGTTTTATTTTTGCAAAAATGTTAATACCCTGATGTTGACAACCTGGCATCTTCCCTTTATCGTTTCATATATCAGACCAACACATGAAATGTTAGAATCTGRCTGTAACTCAGCAAAATTTTGTGAGCACTTTGCTGCAATTTTAAAACAGTAAAAAGAAATAGCACACTTTTTTTGTCTTAACTTTAAACTTGTGTTTTGCACTTATAAAATGATTTAGCTGATGTGACAGTAAATGGGACTTTAATTTCTGTCACACCGAAATAGAAAAGAACAGTCGCTGCCTACAGGAGGAAAAGACATCGCCAAGTTAGAAACATGAAAGGATAAATAAAGCAAACATGTACAGGAACATCTATTTAGAAAATGTCCTGTTTTTCCTCAAAGGTCAGCAATGTCAAAACAGGTTAAAWCGAAAAACCTGGAGTCAAACCTGAATTTGAACTATTTTTACATTTTCATTTCAAATTGCATCATGACTTTAAAGCCATGAATTGTAAAGGGTTAAAAACAGTCTTTGTCTATTTGCTTAATAACTTTATAGCAAAACAAGGCAATAAGTTAGAAAATTGGCCTTGATAATACCTCATTTGGAGTCTACATGTTTCTTTCTTATCTACATCAGCATAAAACACATTTGCATAACACCTGTGAGAGGACAAGTCTCCTCTGAAGGCAAAATTAATAACTGAATAGTCTGAAATTAAAAATGAGATGAGCTCCTGATAGCAGCAACATTTTGATCTAAAAAGACCAACGCTTAAGTAGTTCCACTTGGCGTAAAGCCTCGGGCAGAGCATCCTTCCATCCTTATAAAATCTGTTAAAATTTCTGTTGGTACATCTTTTTTTTTACCAGACTTGTAGAGTGAAGAAACCAAAAACATAGAATGCATGATATTAAGACTACCTTTTAGCATCAATAACTTATCCCAAACTGTACAAAACTGCATTTTCATCCCAGAACTTTCTGTTTAGGTTTGTTCACTTTTTACTTTGACATTTAAATGAAGCAGTGCTTGTCTAAAGCTTTCACTAAACTATTGTTTACTTTCTTTACAGTCTTCACAAGCTCCAAAACGTTGTCACACGAATGTATGAGTTCCCTCCAACTGAGAAACATCAGGCGCTCAGCATGGTCGGGCAGAACGCTGAGCCAAATCCTGAAGGTTAAGTTAAAGCCAAAATAACAGCAAAGGACAACTCATTTAGTTATGGTGCAGCTTTTCAGTGTAGAAAACTCCTGGGAGAGATGACTTTCCACTGTGCTTAAAACACACAGCCAAGCCTGGCAGCAGACAATGCACTGCAGCAATGTGATATGTCTAATAATGGAGGCAAATCAAACTAAGACTATTTTTATCCTCTCAGCTGTGAAAACACTACTGGGGAGCAGTAAAAAAGGAATCCCTCCATATTACAAGGTTAACTGGTTTATTACAGAATGACAACAGGGACGTACACTAAATATCCTCCAGATTTTGCATTGTTAAGAAGCATATTCTGTGTTTACTAATGACARCAGGGGTCTAAGGTAACACTGCCTCTCTTTCAAGAACAAAGCTTTTTATTGTGGTGTCGTGAAATGAAGATGCATCAAGTATTCATTCACTTTTACTGCTTCACTTCACTTAATGGAATTATCTCTCTTTGGGTTTTTCCTCTCTATTCATCAATGCTTCCCGTACTCAAGCTAGTTCACATATCTGTTTGTGCATGAAATGAAATAACATTATTACTGCTATAATATATACTGTATTCAGTGATGTAATAAAAGTGATTTTAATTTATGTTGTACATCTTCAGCTTGTATCATAATGCAAATTAAAAAAAAATGAGCACATCACTGCATTTACCTCTAGATGAGTAGAAGTGTGGCACATATTTGACATTATGGTGTTCTGCGTGTAAAACACTAACTTAACTGCTAATACTAACCCTAACCTAACCCCAGTGATAGTTTTAACAGAATAGCAAAATATGTAATGGTGTGTTTAATTATAAAAAGATCATGATTCTTGTTTTATTAGGAGTTCACCAAAGGTTCAACACATTAACCAAGGGAAATATTTTAAGTCATAAGTCGGTCGCAGTAAGCAATGTTCATCTGCTACACTTTCATTTCAATTATTCAAACATCAATTTGAATATCAAATTTGGTTTTATAGAATTTTAAAAATATCCAATATCTGGTATTTTAAAATCTGCTCTTAAAGCAACATTTATTATAAGTAAGTAAGTAAGTAAAT
>NW_013952404.1:1319938-1324216 GCF_001266775.1 Austrofundulus limnaeus | reverse complement strand
CTAATGAACATATTTTTTGTCATTAAATTCTGATGTTTGTATCTTTATTTACATTGTTTAACTATTCTGTCTTTGAACATTTATCTTTGGTAATGCGATGAAATGTTCCCAGCATCTAAAGCCAAAATGATTTCTGTGAGCAACTGATCTGCTGAAAATGTGATATTTTGACATCTGCTCTGATGCAGAAATTATGGATCACAGTAATGAAATGTCTTTTAAAAAGCATGTCAGGTCTCTTGGTGCTGTTTGAACTCTGATCAGAGAAGGCGACAGAGTAAGTCAGAGACAGGATTTGTGTTTGTGCGTTTATGATGTGAACATCATCTGTGCACACATATAGCATGAAAATCAGTATGTGCCCGAGCGTGCTTATCGTTTCTTCACACAGACAGAAGTGATGCAACGTCTGCGAAACCTTTCTCTAGTTTTATTTTCCAATGAGCCGATGTGGGTTTAATGCACCATTTAACACCAACACAACCCATCCGCACGCAGACYGTCTTGGATCTATAACATCAAAGGACATTTCATGGACTTATATTCATTACCTTAAGCCTCACCTCAACTTGCTTAACCTCAACCCTGACCTTTTACCGAGTTCAAAAACTTTAAAACTTTGGGATTTGCATGACAAGACTTGGTTTGTGCTCCTGAAATGCTGCTTTAAAAGAGAGATTTAGGTTCTTCCAACATGAGTCATATTTTAACACCCACCTGCTACGAGTGACAGGCGCTCTGATGACACTCAGTGAAACATCCGCTGCGTCAGTGTTTGCGTTTCTGAACAATAAACACCGAGTCAGGGTGTCTTTTCTCCTGTCACTCTTCTTTTTATAACCTTCAGCCATTTTAAGAACAGTCAAGGTATTTTAGTAACATTGTTGCCACATTGTTGCCAAATTGTTCCCTTTATTTAGTGTGCTATGTAAAACATTGGAAGCTGCAGTTTTTAGCATTCGGGATTACATCATAATGTTCTGCTTTTTCACAATTATTTGTAGTCAATAGGAGAACCAGTTCCAGGACACTTCAAATAACTATAATTTACCTGGATATAACAATATGAAAGTTGTGTTTAATTAACTTATCACCTTTGGAATAACACAAAACTCAAATTGGACCAGAAGCAATGATATTACTTGTAGTGAAAGAAAAAGCCTTCCTTCCCTCTAGTTTTTATAAGTATCACAATAATAGATTTAATGTGCATTGCAGGCTATTTGTTCATGACCACATAATTACAAGCTAAATACAAAATTAAAACCATGATTATGTCATTTAAAAAGCAGAATACATCATATTGAGTTTACTATTGCATTRGCACTGCCCCATTACACTGTATTACATTGTATTGTAATTGGATTAACCACTTACAGCAAGCCATACTTCATTCACAAAATGCTCCATTCTCTTTTGTTTGCCTTTCATTCAGTGAATTTCATCACAATCCAATGTTTGTTCTGAGACATGCTTTTCCTCTTTTAATTTACAACATTGACCCAATTACCAATTAATTAATTAATAATTTACCTAATTTCCCTCTGGGATCAATAAAGTATTTTTGAATTGAATTGAATATACTAGCCTTTCAAGTTTGACTAAAAATGAGCTTTCCTAAAACAAACTTAGTGTTTCAAGTAACTTTTGCTGCCTGACATTCTGGAGCGACACTGAATATTGTCGTGGTCTGTCTTTTTGGATATCTTTCATCCATTCTTTGTGTTTTKGTTCCCTTGTTTCTGTTCCTGTGTCTCCTGTGCCTTTTTACCTCCCTCATTCTGATCCCGTCTGTGTCATTCAATCAATCACTTGTTGTTTCTCCCCCAATCAACTCAGCTGCTTTTCATGTTCTTATCAACCCCTGCCCATGTTCCATGTCCTACAAATATGAATTCTTCTTATCAAGACTAGATCAGAAGTTACTTTTTTCCCTCTTTTTCCACGTGATTAGTCTTCAACAGATTTTATAATAAAGAGTAAGGTCCTGTGAGACAGACTAGCAGGATAAAGCTTGTTATTTTCAGCTCACACAGCGAACCAGAAGAGCTCTCAGGACCCCAATCGACCTTGCGAAAAGAGCTTTTAAAATTTTGAGAGACCCTTGTTGAGCGTATTGAACTTTTCTTTTGTCTGGAAAGCTTTCAGTCTCCACCCCCACGCCTTTGCACGCCCACACTAACCCCTGACACACACACACAGCAGCAGTGAAATGTCAGCTGTCATGAAGCATGTCTTTTAGTCTTTGTTATGTCTGCTTGCCAAACTTTGGTTTTTACCTTTGCACTGGTACAAACAACCACTGACTGCAGGAATCTGTTCAGAATGATTAAAATAAAAAACAGAGAAACATGGGAATACATTTTAGTAAAAAAAAAACAATTTTTTAAATAATAAATAAATAAAAATAAAAGCTAAATGTTCCAAATAAGTATATTTGATTCAAAGCAGATCTGGATCACAGCTGACCCTTAAGACTCTCAGATAGGTCAGCCTGCCCTCAGACTGCCTAATGATTTCAAACTTTGGTAAGGTTGAATGGCCCAGATGCCCTTTAGACTGCTGCAGAAAAACTAAAACATTTACAGATTTTAAAAAAGAAATTTGTCCAATCCAGTTTTATTATTAAAAGGGAGATTTTTGTCAAATGTTTGCTAAAGGCAGGATGGAATAATTTAAATCTGTGATCATACGGAACAATTTTTGTTTAAATGTCATGATGTGTTTTTTCTACTTTTTTCTATTTGATTTTGTTAAACGTGTGCATCTTGTTCACATTTTTCTCTTTTATCTTATCATTTTCAATGTCTAAAATATATTTCTTTACTTTTTTGTAAAAAATATTTGTGGAACAGAACTTAAGTGATCACATCTGTTGRATGAACTAAATATATTATCAACTTGCAATCTGGTGTTTGTTGATTGTGAGAAAGTGTTTGAATTATGACTGATTGGCTTTGCTGTTGCTGGAAAATGTGGCTTTAATTAATGTGGCTCTATTTCCTTTTTTTTTTTTAAACAAAATCAGTCAGGTTACCAGCAGTAAACTGAACTTATTTTCTTGCTAATATCAACCACTATTTTTTTTTCCTTTTTTTTACTGCTTTTTGTTTGTTTTCATAAATTTAAAATGACAAAAGACATGTCTAAATGCTGGTGACACTCATTTAGTTATTTTCTCCCAAAATGGTAAAGTAAGCTAAGTACCAGGGGATGTGTTGTTTTTTATTTGGGCTAGGCTCTCCTCTCCTCATGACTTAGGGGAAAGTACACTAATCAAAACACAGCAGCACTTCTGTCCCTGGTCCCCATCCAGTCTCTCCTAAGACCACTTATTGTCAAATACGGCTGTGCACAAACTACAGTTAGTTTGTCCAGCTTATTTCTCGATTTGTCTCTATTTACACTTGCTGTGTATTTCTCTAATGTCTTTCTCTAATTTTCATTTAAGAAAAAAAACTGCATTACTCTACTTCACTTCCAGGCAGCTCAATTTTTAGCATCAGCTCTTCATCAGATTTAAGCAGTTCTTATCTCTCCCTGCCCTCCACTAAACAAACTCCCTAAATCAGCYATGTAGAACTGAGTCRTTGAGTCATGATATGTTCTATATAKCAAAGCAAATACTGTGACCCTCATTTGTACAATAATTCAGGTAAAAATAATTAACCATTGGCTTACTATATTTTATAACAGGAGTAAAGTCATGATATCACAAGATTAAAGTCATATTATGAGAATAAAGTCGTATGAGAGTAAAGTCGAAATATTGCAAGAATAAAGTTGAAATATAATGAAGTTAAAYACTTAAAATTACTAGAACGTTTACACAAAACAGCAGTCTAACCACCGCATTAAAATGAGGAATGTTGAGCAACTTAGTTGTTCTTAAAATGAATAGGCTACTTAATCTTTTAGCACATAAGCATCAAATTATCAATAGCAGGACTTTGAAGTGATTGTGCAAAAACTACATGACAAACTGAAGCTGTATTAATGACTGCATATACAGATTTAGTTGTCATGTAATTCGGATGAAAGCATTAACAGTCACCCAAAAGTCATTGCAGAGTACTTTATAAATACAGAGGCATGCATGGCTGTCCACAGCAGGTGAAAAGTGAGGAGGAAATGAATGAAAAATCAAGAATGGAAAATGGGCATGTCATGTAAGGTTATGACTTTTTTCTCATAATATTATAACTTTTTCTTGCAATAGTACAACTTTAATCTTGATATTATGATCTTTAATCGTGATATTATGACTTTATTCTCATA
>NW_013952404.1:1307370-1319733 GCF_001266775.1 Austrofundulus limnaeus | reverse complement strand
TAAGTTTATTAAATCCTAGTCTTTAACTAAAAATGTTAAATGTACTACACACATTTAAGATGTTCTGTGAACTTTGTTGGACACAAAGTTTGTAACGAAACAGAATCACAACAATTCATTCTTAAGAAGTGTCTGGCACAGTTTATGAAAATGGTGACAGATTGTATCACACATCTGTCTTCTGTCAAATATCTTCCTTAAGCTCAAGTGTCGTCTGCAGTTTGCCCAGGCGCTTCCCACACACCTTTGAATGGCACCTGCTAACAGATCCCGCTGTTATCTGCGCTGAGATAACACTGAGAGTGAAGTGACAAAGCCCMGGGACTCGCCTGTCAACTTCTGACACATCAAAGATCCTGGAGCCTTCAGAGCCTCGACCAAGCTCAGTCCTGTGGCAAAGGAGGAAGATGAGACTCACCCAGGACAGGACGATCACACGTGCATTTTCATTCGCYTTGAATTAAAGGATGTAAAACAAATGATCATCCTCAGATTTTTGCTCTTCYGATGTCAACTCTGAGCTGATTCTGAGCATTTGTGGTGTTTTGACGGGAATATGTTTCGACGTCTGCGGCGAGTGGGTGATTGTGCCGAAAAGGAAAATGCAACATGTTGTCGTTTTTCTTACCAAAGGCTGCGAGGTACAAAAGTACTTCAGCAGCTTGTCAGCTTCACCTGAGTTACACAACACAACCCTGCTGAGTTGGACAGAAAGCTGTAAATTGAAGGTAGTTTTTTTAATGCAACCATGCCTCGGGAGGTGGGAATGCCAACCCTTACTGTGCCATTTGTTTTGTAAATAGCCTTGCTGGAAGCTTGCATGCAGTCAGTGAATGAATGTGAATGTTTGGGTTTATTATTCTGAAGCGCACAGAGGTAATAATGGAGCTGATATCACAGTAATTAGTAGGCCCTTTTCACACAAAGATACCATTCTTTTAGAGCAGTCAGTGCTGAAGTTAACATGATGAAAACCTCCATGTTTGATGCTGTCAAACAAATGCAATAAACTGTGCATTCCTTAAATAAACACATTTAACCCATCACCACAACATGACAGTTTTAAACTGAGATCATTTTTAATAAGGCAAGGTAGAGCAGGTATTTTATYATTAGGTGAGCTACAAAATCAGAATTCAGTATTATTCATTTGGTATTTTTTTTAATGTAAAGATGGCCAACATTAACTCAGTGCTCATGAAGTCATGYAACACCTAACCAGTGGGGCATTTGGGATGTAGAGTCATCGATAGAATTACCAGGCCCATTTGAAATGCAGGATTAAAAGTCTTTGAAGTCTGAAATATTCCGTCCACATCTCTGTCAGGTGTTTCCATTTGAAAGACTGCAGAGCTTCGTGACCCTTATTAGCCTGAGCTCGCTCTCCTTAACTGTCTTTACCTTTTAACATCAACTCTTCTTAACCTCAGGAAATAAAAGCACTTCTCACTTGGAGATAAAACTGTATTTTTTATGCTTTCCAGCTTCCATTTTGTTCAATGGTAATTCTGTCAGTGTTGCCATCTATTTTTTTTCAGCTTGTGTGAATTTCGGCATTATTATCAAATCATTACAATCACACACATCAGTACACTGCCTGGCTAAAAAAAATGTCACCACCAAAAAAATAAAAAAGGTCACTCTATTTTTTTGGACTTAATTTGAGATTCAGATTATAATCTAGTATTTTTAACTTATTTTTAGATGACTCATTTTGCAGTGTGTATATTTTAAAGGGGGGGGGGGTCGACTGTTGAGCTTTATTTGAAATTATGATGTAATTGCCTCATCAAGAACATACTCAGAGTGTTGCTTTGATTCATTCACCCATGTATGAGAAATCCTTGAATCTCCTGCGGTAGCCATGTGGAGCTGCCAGAATTCCTGCTCATACAAAGCACCGCCTATTTACCCAAAAGCTCCTCCCTGGAGCTCAGTCTGCAGATGAGCTGCCTAACAACTAAACATGATCTTTTTTTTATTACATTTTATTTTACCATATGAACAAATTATTTAAAATGATCAACTTTGATGAGGTTGTAAAAAAATATCTCGTGTTCATTAACTGAAATCGTGACAAAACCACATAATATTGAACAGATTAAAATGTGACAATAATATGGACCCATACATACAACCCAGATCTGGTATGAGCAGAGCGTTTTTGCTTGAGCTGAAGCAATCGGAGCAACACTGGCTACAACCCAGACTTCCGGTCCTTATTTACAGAGTCTTCAGTGCCTGGTACGCCCCCTGCAGGCCTACGGCTGCATTGCAGGCCACTCGAACAAACAATGCCGTCCCTAATGAATTAATAACAGTCTTTTGATGTGTTGATGATGTTTCGGGCATGTACCTAAACTATTTTAATCAGGAGTTAACAATAGTTAAACAATGGATTATAAAAGTTAATACTTCAAAGGAAAACTAAGAAAAAGGTGTAGTGCTTTTAGCATCAGTATCTAACCTAATACATTTCTTCAAGGTAACACAGTGATCTGACTTGTGTCAGTAAGCTAAAAAAAAAAAAAAAAAAAAAAAAAACACCAAAATGTCCCGTTAATATAACCAGTACCCTATAAAGTCAGTAATATAAAATATTATTATGGAATCTGTCCTCCTCCTGAACTGTTAAAAATCTCTGGATATGTAGGCTATGTAACAATTTCAGTGGCACAGGGTGCATAAAATATCGCAGCAATTTGAGTGTTCTTCCCCAAAACTTCTTCAGAAGGTTTCACATTTCCTCGGATCAACAAGTTCCTCCCCGTCGTAACTCCGCTGTGCTTTTCCCCAGGGGAATTTTGAGATTTATGCTTGAGAGTAAAAGCACACAACTCTCCARAGGTTTGGGCTGTCAGTAACTTGGTGGCAGAGAATATTTTCATTCAGAGCAGGTACACCTGTAACATTCAAAGTGAGAGTCAAACAAAATCTTAAAATAGTAAAGGTGAATTTTGTAGCTCTAAATGAGGCTGTCAGTGAACACAGCTGTTCCCTTTTGGCCATTTCCTCTTAATATTTGGACATTTGTTTGGACAAGAAAACAGTCTTCAATTTAAGTCATGCAATTTTTCAGCAGTGATAACAAAGTAACTGAGCTTTGTAGTGGAAATTAGCTTAAGTCTCCCCGCCCTGCTCAGAAATAGCACTGTTTATCATTTTCAAGGTTTGCAGCTCTGTCCTTGTTTTTTTTTTTTTAAATTATTTATTTCAAGAAATAAAGTTTTATTTCACTGAAAAAAATAGATCTGCAGCCACTTTTAGGTTCTCTTGAAATACTTAATGGGGCGTGAAATTTCTTCACAGCCTCATGAGTCAGTGAACAGTGAAATATTAAGATACTCTTTGTGAAGAGCTACCRTGTCTGTCTTTCAGTCCTAAATACTGCATTCTCTAACAGGTTTTAGAAGGGATGAGGATATAAAACAGTGTAAAATGTTTTGACCAACATTAGCCAAGAATAGGATTTAGACAAACACAGACATAATATCCAGCTTTTACGCACTTTATCTTCATGGTTTTCAGTTATGTTTGCATTCCAGCAACAGATGACTCAAGATCTAAGACAAGTACAAAGAAACTAAATTCAAAGGAGTAAGTGATGCACTACAATGAAGTGGGGCTGGTTTTCTTGGTCATATGAGACAAGTTATTCCTCCTCTGGATCAAAGTAGGATGTTTTTCAGACTCCTAATAGAGGTGTTTACAACATTTTCAATAAAAATCAAAGTCTCAAGAACACCAGAACTTGTTAGATTTGATTTGTTGCTTTAGAAATGCCTGCTTTCCTCCTTTGCGACCCATCGGATTAGGGACAACATGGAATATGGGTGATCTTTATATGGATTTCAGTCAAAACAAATGCAATTCATGCTTTCAGCTGAGAACATTAATTAACTGACATATGCTACCAACTGATGGTAAAGTCATCACTGATATTCAACACGAGGTGGTAAACAAGAATGAGCCTCAGATGCACACTCTGCTACTTTAAACAAGAAACAATTGTGTACGTTTATATATATATATATATATATATATATATATATATATATGTACTTATACATACATAAACATACTGTATGCTCACCTATTGGTAATTTATCATCTGAAGCAGTAACAACCACCTTTTAAGGTGAACAGAACCTATTAAATTTAACAAACCATAGCCATTGAACTCACTGTGTGTTATTAAATGATAAGAGCTGTTTGGTTAGCATTGCAACAGGTTATTAGTGAGTGTTTTATGGGAAAGTAACTACTTTAATTAATTTAACCTGATAAAAAACAATACGTACTTCAGTATTCTGCAGCCTCTGGGTAATTTATTGTCTGATTCTCTGGTTTGTGTTGAGGATAAAAAAGAATAAGCTCTCATTATTCATTTAAATGTAGGTGCTATGCATTAAAGACATAAACCTTACTCCACTGATGACATTTTGGCATTTTCTGTAGGAAAATGTACAGTTTATGCTTCTTACTGGGACACTAAATGAGACAGAGCCATAAAATGAGAAATGACACATTTATGCATTTAATAAAAAAAAYCAACCAAATAATAAATATATTTGTATTAACTCCATGTTTACTGTCAGAGAACAGTCAAAAAKATGTTATTTTTTGGCAGGAGTGGCATGGGTCATTTAAAAAAGAAATGTTCAAAAGCAAAAACACCCTAAGATTATTCAGTATTTATTAGATTCTGGGAGGTTATTTAGAAACACAGACATGAAATATGTTGAAAGAAAAAAATCATCCAAGTGATGCAACAAACATCTAKTATATAAAAAGATAAATAACTTCAAATGATATTACGCAGAACTGAAGAATTAATTTGCATCTGCATGAATATAGTATGTTTCATGCAGAAATGCATTGCTTCGAGGCATGGATGACTTTTTTATTTTTTAGCATTGTTTATTTATTTATTTATTTATTTATTTATTTACTTATTTTCATTAGTTTAATTTCCTACTTTTCCATCTGGTTCCTCAGGAATCTTCTTTGTTAAAAGACTACAGATTTCTTTATAAGCCTTAGGAATATTTATTCCCACTAGGCTTCAGGAATAGATTACTGGTCTACTGATGATCGTAATCTAAACAGAGTCATTGATTTCGGTCTGTCTTCAGCCTGCAGCCAGCTCAGTAAGCGTCACATGGTGTTCTGCACGAGACGGGTCACTGACTACTCGGCCAGTCAGGAGGAAGAGCACGGGACAGATACTCTGGCCTCCCCCCAAGTCTCTCGCCTGCCCGAGGAAATYATTCATCATACAGAGAAAAAGGAATAGATGGACTGCACCAGCTTTGGGGGAGGATTTATGATGACACTTTGGGTCAGTCAGTCAAGCAACTTCAAAGAAATGAGAGTAAGTTTGTAGGAAACTGTGAGTGCTTGAAAGTTTAAAAATGAAATAGTAAGTGATCTTAATTTGTAACCTCCAGAGGTTCATTAGAATGCAACTGTGGAGTCACGACCATTTAAACGTCCTTAACTTCTTGTATTCTTAAACTGCTGCACTGAATAAAATTCCATCATGTCATTAAAAAGCTTTTAAAATAAAAAAAATGGATTTTGTTCAAGTTTCTAATCTGTTGAGCAGACAAAGCATTCACTCAGGCAAGTGGCAGTAAAATTAAAAATGATACCTGGTTTTGCTTGGGCTGATGTGACTCGATCAGTGATGTCATCGTAATCCTGAAGCTGAGGTTCAGAGCCCAGTGAAGGAAATTTTGTAAATGATTATCTGAATGTTAGATTCAGTGCTGTGTTTCATACTTTTTGATTGTTGCAGCCATGAGTTTAAAACAGAGAATGAGAGTTGGTGTGTGTTTTCTATGTGTTCTTTCTCTCTGTATAAACAAAAGTTGGTTACGTTAACGTCTGATGTAAAAGGTAACATCTCCAGGGGTGTAACCAGGAAGAGAAATACATTATWAGGTCAATTCATCATTATATGTGTGGAAGAAGTGTTTTTAGAAGTTTTGAGTCATGCAGACAGTCTCTGCTTAAATTCAGCCTGCTGGGCTGCTTTGTTTGGGTTTTCAGATACGGCCCAAGGCCTTTATGCTGAGTTCTGACTGCTGTGCTGGTGCTGCTGCATGGAGCTGATTGGAGTCAGATGAGAATAAAGGTTTTTAAAGATATCCAAGTGGGTTCCTGCTATTATTCAGACTTCCATTTTTGAATGACGCTATCTCTACACTGGGTTACATATGAAAAGGCATCCGTTGAACATGCATTCATCCACAACATTCCCATTAAAAGGGCCTGCAGAGGATTTACRACTGTGAAGATCTTAACCTTACCATCTGAAAGTTTGCACACATGGAAAAATATACTTTTTGCCAGTTTTGTCTGCATTTTACTGTAAAACAAAGTGCTGCAATGAMAACATTTATGACAACTTTTTACCATAGCAGCTGAACATTTTTAGTCCGCAACAATCACAATTAAACTTAAAGGTTTCTGAGAAAAAAAATACAATTTTCATTTGTAAATTAATTTATTAATTTGGAATAAAATCTTTTTTATTACAGATTTACTTTTGAACAATAATCAATGATTACAACTGCTGCTGCTCCCAGAAATAATGTTACCACCTGGAAATCCCAGAACTGAGTGTGATCTCTGGTCTCCTCCCACTTCTGTTTGGAGAAGTGGTGAGAAGTCTGACTGCAGCGGCAGCTGATGAATGGGCCAAATTACTCCACGTGTCAGAATATGTTTTATTTTTTTCCATGACTGTAATTATAACAAATGAAGTCTGGATAGAGTCAGAATTTTCCTCTATTTTTTGCCATTCTTCCACAAATAGAGAACAATTAATTCCAAGTGAAGGGTCCAATTCCAAGACAAACGACTTGACTTAACTTTCCTGTGCACACAGCGCTAATCTTTGCCAAAGAATTAATTTGATGCAAAGAGCTGCTGACTGCAGGATATTCATCTTTCTAGAAGCACYTTGACCATAATTTCATTTTGTTGTGTACTTTGCACCATTATTTCTAATAAAATGTGATTTTATGTGACAGTAAACAAACACTGCTGTGCAAAAATATTCACATCACAGTAATCAAAGTCATCTACACATTGTCAGAGGATGTCATGGAAATCAGGTTTTGGGCAAAAAAAATTGAATATCTTCAATTTGTTGAATGTGACTGTAACTCAAATGGATTTGTATAGTATTAGATTTAATTGCTCAATTTTATTATATTGTGACAAAACTGATAAACAGCGCTAATAAACTAGTTTGGATATGAATTTGGAAGAAAGTAGGAAACAGAAGTGGAATTAGCCACATGTTTCATTGGTTTCCCATCATTTTACAGTAAATGTTTACTTGGTTATTTGTTCATATTTACTTGCTGTTGATGCTCATACATAAAATATACCTTTACAAATTCAAATATGAAAACAAATCAGATTATTTGATTTTTTATTAATGTTATAATAAAGTATTTTGATTTTTCGCAGTATATCGTTGGATCAACCATTGTTTTTTTTCTTTTTTTAATAATGATATCAGTGGTAGAAAAAGGAATAATAAAAATAAATCACTGTTTTGTATTCAAATGGCTACACTAAACATACATCACTTTAATTTGTTTAATCCTACTCAGTCTTCTGGTTTTCTGCTTACATTTCCCTGCCATAAATTGCTGTTGTGCAGCTGTTTACTCAATTATGTATGCAAGACAGTTTCTAAACAGTGGATTTAATCAGAAATAAAACCTTTTTTTCTGTGTTTATTGACTGTCTAGTTTTTGAATTAGAGCTATTGAACCATCTGTACAAAACAACATTTGTGAAGGTTTTAAAAGGCAATAAAACATTTTAATTTGCCTTAAAATATAGATWAAAGGCTGCTTTCATGTGTGCATGTTTGTGCCTTACATATCATTAAAGACTAAGAAAGTGAGAACAAAATTAAGCTTTYTTTCAGTTCTTACATTTTAACTAAYCTTTAAAAAMAAATTCTWGCACAGCAGCCTGGTAACCCCTGAATAAAAGGGACAATACTAAATTARATTGGGTCACTTTTGTATAACAATWTYAGGCACATGYTGGCTATWAAGTATCTGTGAAGCAACACAAAAACTCTACAAACCACATTTTAATTCTCAACAAAAAGTTAACATCATCTCAATTTATAATAATTTTTTGAAGCAACCATTAGTCAAGAATATTTTTGCCATTCTCTCTCATTCATCCTTGAAATAAAATATTCCAAGAGCATTCGACATAGCTTAAGTGTTTGTTTTTAACTGACAACACTTTAGAAAGTAATGTAAAATGTGTCTCAGAGCAACTGTTTGTTCTACTTGGTCTTACCTCGCTTCGCTGTGTGTCCCCTCTAGATTCCCCTTTAACACCTAATTGAATGTCAGTCAGAGAGAAAGTGGAGTCTTTAATGGTAACGTTATAGCGATGTAGAGACGCAGCGTGTGTGTGTGGCATTCAGAATGGGAGGTCATTACAGCCATCTAATCAGAAATTGGTTTAGACTGAGGAGGCCAGGTCAAAGCAATTAACCAACAGCACTGAGGGGTGCTGCCTTATGGACTTCATACAATGTGCAACCCTTCATAGATTAACATCATTTGACAAAACAGACACTTAGTATTTATCCTACTTGAGTCCTTGGACAACCTCTTTGCTGAWTATAGCAAACTGGTTTTCAGTTAAGGTAATAACTTAATTAAAGATTCATCAAAACAGCAATCTGTTCTGCAAGTATTCTGGATGTTTTTCACTATTTTATTTGGCACCACAAAACAGGGTTTGTTGTTGAGATTCTTTTTTACATGCTTGTTTAAATATTCTTTTCTCATAGGGTAAACGATTCAATTATAACACCATAATTTCTGTAACCAAGGCCTTTAAAAATATTCACTACAGTGCACAATACGAGCATACCATTCTATTATTGATGCCAAATGTTAATTAAACGGATTCATTAAACATATTTTTTAAGTGTCAAAAACTCAGAGAGGCATGAAGACACAAATGTGCATTAGTCATTGAGAAAAATAAATATTTATATGAAAAAAAAAACAGACTACAAGAGGTGAAAGCAATCATGTTTTAATGTCATGGGGTGTTGCCTTGACAGCTTCTTAGCGACTGATTTGCCTGGAACATCTCTCCTTRGATTTTGTTTTCTTGTTTTCACATCCTGGCTCATCAGATATTTGGGCAACCCGGGAGTTTTCTCATCTCGACGCCTTGACACTTGGCAGAGGACCCGAGCGTTCTCAAAGAAAATTGGCCCCTTTTCTCACTGAGCTGCTGGTGCTCTCCATCTCTAGTGGCTCCGTCATTTCACTCCTCGGCCTGTATGCACGCAAAAAATCACCTCGCAGGGCCGTTCGCCGGAGTTCATCTGACACAGTGCACTGGTGTAATGACTCAAGGTTAAGAGCCTGTCTGCCAGATGCAGCGGTAAGTGTCAAGGCTTCAGATATCASGTTTAAGGGTTCCATTTTCACTAGTATATCTGGAAAACTGCTTTTTATTCTCTTCCTCTGATGAGAAAGAGGGTATCTTTACCCTGAAGAGTGCTTCATCTTTTCGGTGTAATTCGCTGTAATGGAAGGTGAGGTTTCTATTGAGGTTTAAATGGATTTAGAAAGAAATTTGATGCATTAAATAAATACAGTCAGAGCTGTACAGGTATATTAGTGGTATCTTCAAATAACTTTGACATATTTCTATTAGACCCGGTTTACCTTTCCTACAATTTTCACTGTGCAACACAGCTGCTTAATCAGCAGCCACTCCTACATGGCACAGTTCTTTCAAATCCCATTAAGTCATCAACTTTTATTTATTTATTTATTTATTTATTTATTTATTTATTTATTTATTTATTTATTTATTTTGATGCAGAGTATCTGTCATTCAAGGACCTCAAGCTGATAGGCATTAATGGCTGCTGTTGTAGACTGAAATTGAAGCTGGTTTTTAGGTACTACAAACTAAAATGATTTCCTGTAGACTCCAATGACYCTTATCGCCATGATATAATTTGTTTAAACAAGACAAATATTTCATTGCAACCCTTATCCACAACTGAGCTGTACTGGTAAACTTTTTTCCAAACATAATCCCATTCTCATAAATAATAACTCAGTTTATAACTTATGTAATGACAACTGATTCTCGTGATGAGTTTTTCCTTATTTTTTTTCTAAAATGCACAGATACAATTCATTATTGTACAATACATGTTGAATTTTAGCCTAATGGTATGCTTAAAGTATGGCTTTAAGCATACCATTAGGAGTGGAGCCACCGTGCCCCAGTAAAGGGGCGGCACGGTGGCTCAGTTGGTAGAGCTGATGCCTCTCAGCAAGAAGGTCACCGGTTCAAATCCCGGTCTGGGGACCTTTCTGGGTAGAGTTTGCATGTTCTCTCCGGGTACTCCGGCTTCCTCCCACAGACCAAAAACATGACTGTTAGGTTAATTGATAACTCTAAATTGTCCCTAGGTGTGAGTGAGAGAGTGAATGGTTGTTTGTCTCGTTTGTCTCTATGTGTGTCCCTGTGATGGACTTGCGACCTGTCCAGGGTGTACCCCGCCCCTCGCACTGTGACTGCTGGATATGGGTACCAGTGAACCACGCAACCCTGAAAAGGAAGAAGCGTGTACAGAAAATGGATGGATGGTATGCTTAAAGTAGACATCTCATGTTTCCATATTTTTCACATTTAAATCCTTCAGTTGGGGTCTACATATATAAAGTGGAACTGCAATACTTTGGTCTGAATTCCTCCTTTATTGTAACTCCACAAGCCCCTTTTCTCAGATAACTCATTTTGAGACTGTCTGCTTCACTCCTCACCCTCCTCCAGCTTCCACACTTGTCTACAGTTTGATAAAGAGTTTTATGACTATCTTTATAAATGAATTAAAATATGTCAACAGTGTTAGATTTGTCCATCCAGCCTTACATGTTGGAGCCAGAGTCTGACCCAGAACCAGAGGAGAGTAAAGACAATGAAATTGCACTTGGTAAGTTCAGACATTTTTAGCAGTTCTGTTACAGATACTGTGATGTAATAGTTCAGTTTTCTTTATTTTCTCAAAACTTTTCTGAACAGGTTAGAAAAATTATGACCCAAAAAGAATATAAAGATATCATTGCATCACCAGGAGAAACTAAACTCAACTTTCTGCACTCCTAGAGACTCCAAGTTCACAACAAAATGCATTTAACGGCTACAAAAGTGGATTTTGCATGATATGTRCCCTTTAATTCTGATTTAACAAGCTTCTGTGTGGCCACTTAGCYGTGGAAATTTATGGCTGGCTTCACAAACATTAATCTGACAGARTTTAGAAAATTCAGCTCTGCATTTTAATATTAAGCAACACTCCATCACCTGGAGTGGAAAATTACAATGCCACCTGATGTTTGGGAAATATGCAAAATATGCAGGGCTCACCAGGTGGTTCCTCTCAATGCTGTAACTTCTGGTTGTGATTTATTCTTCCCTTTGAAAGTTTGTTGCAAGTTTGTCTGCAAYTCTTTGTGTGTCTAGACAAGCACATATTATAATTAGCAACAATAGTAGTAGTAAATTATTATTAGTAATAGTAAATAGTATGAGAGGCCCTTTAGGCCATAATTCAAACTTGCTCTCAGGGTTTGATAGTACATGTGAGAGCAAGTTTGAATTATGGCCTAAAGGGCCTCTCATAGAAAGGTCACAAGTGAAGTTTGACGKTGTCAAATTATTCCTGCATTTATTTAGTAAAATCAGCATAAGCTACATAGTTTTCTTACATGGTATCATCAATATAGTAGTCTGTAGTCTTCATACACATGAATATTCTTTATAGCTTTCCTTTTTGATAAATCATATAGTTAGACTTGGGTTTCCAGAATTGTTCTTCATTTCTGCTGCTATAGGCTTAGACTGCTGGAGCACAAACTGAACACATTTTTTTCACTATGCTGTTGTAGTCTATTCTCTACATGTTTATTGTTATTATTTCTATCATGTTTTTTTTCTTTGTCTTCCAGAAGTAGGTGCACCTGGACCAGTCCCGGACCCGTTCTTCTGTGTTTGTCTGTGTCTCTTTCCTGTCCCTCAACCAGCCGGTCGAGGCAGATGGCCGCCTGCCCTGAGCCTGGTTCTGCTGGAAGTTTTTTCCTGATTAGCAGGGAGTTTTTCCTCTCCACCGTTTGCTCAGGATGGGAGACTGTGATGAAGTGATTCAACGCAGCCTGCTGGTTTCTTCTTTAGGTTATTTTTTTTATGTACAGTGCCCTGAGACAACGTACACTCACCGGCCACTTTATTAGGTACACCTGTCCAACTGCTCGTTAACACTTAATTTCTAAT
>NW_013952404.1:1298293-1306529 GCF_001266775.1 Austrofundulus limnaeus | reverse complement strand
ATTAGAAATTAAGTGTTAACGAGCAGTTGGACAGGTGTACCTAATAAAGTGGCCGGTGAGTGTATGTTGTGACTTGGTGCTATTTAAATAATCTTTAAAAATAAATGAAATATCATCAGTGTTACAGCAAAGCCCAGTACATTAAAATATGTACACTGGCTGTGCATTGCTTTTACAAAACAAACATTTTTTCCATGGAAAACATAAATATAAAACTGAACATGCAGTTTATTTTTTTAACCTCTAGCTCCCACAAGAATCAACTCAATTCATGTGGGCTCCCAATGCAGCACTTAATTTAGAAGTCCGTGTTGTTTTATACACAGAAGGAGAAACAATCTTCAAATCTCCCAGCACCCACACTCACTGATCTGTTTTTTTTTTTCATGTTATAGTCTCAGGCACAGAGCACTTGACACTTTTTGCAAAAGTTTCTCTTCATTTAGTGGAGTGACAKGCACTCTACATGAATATTAATTTCCCATTGAACTTTTCCGAACACGTTCTAATGAATGCCTCTCGCTCCTTTCAGCCTCTTGGTTTACACCAACTCTGAAAGCAATTTGCAACTTAAACTGAGCGGGAGCTCACTTGACAATACTTTAGTTCTGACTCCTGTCGACGTGCGAATGTTTGTATTATCAGCCACATCAAACACATTCCTGCAGATCGTCTCTGTGTCTGCCGCTCTGACTTCAACTCTCTGAACGCTGACACACTTTATGTGCAATAATTAACTCTTCCGCCCCTCAGTGCTAAAAAGCACCGACAGCTGAATGATACGGTTTAGATTAAAACCAATTCGGCGCCCACATCCGTCCTCCTGCAGTAACTTCACAAAGCAAGACTTCCACTCATGTGTTTACCCACAACAAGTGTCTCGACACAGTGCTGCTGCTGTCTCTTCTGGATGTTGTTTCGTCTCACATCATTGTCCTTTGTTTATGTTCCTTCTCCAGGCTCACCCGCTTTTCTGTTTCCAGTTTTTCAACAACAGTCCCCCTGTATGCTGCTTCCAAGTTTAGCTCTGCCGGGCTCATTTGAAAGTCAAATACTTGCCTTCACTTTTCCTACCACACTTCAAGCTCTGCGCGGTGGCTGAAAACGCTTAATCAAGTCTTTGCGACAGCGCGGCAATCAGAGGTAACTGACAGGAATATGGGTCATCGGGTGCTCTGRGCTGAGCTCACCGAGAGCCTCCAGGAGAGCCGAGATGAAGCACTGACCCTCACTGCTGTTGTCAGGCCTGTGTTTTGTCTGAACTCTTGACTGGAGTTGTCACATCAAATCAAAGGAGAACTGTAGCAGACATTGTAGGGGGGGAAAAACAACATATTTTGTCTTCACCTGCTGAGCTTGTGAAAAGGAGCAAAGTAAAAAAAGCACAAACAAACAAAAAACCTGGCCCTGCCGTTGATAAAATCTTCATCTTCACAACCAAAAGCAGTGTTGTATAAAGTACCTCAAAGTGATACTTGAGTAAAAGTACAAGTATCTTATCYTAAAAATACTTTGGTAAAAGTTAAAGTCTTCTCTAAAAATATTACTTGAGTAAAAGTCAAAGTATCTGATATTTTTGTAAAGTATCAAAAGTAAATTTCTGACACAAAATCAAATTAAATATTAAAGGTAAAAGTACTGAGTAAAAGTGAGCAGTTAGATTTTCCAAAATGGCATTTATTGGGAGGTGACTTCTCCAAAAAATATTTTTTTCTAATGGCACGCAGCTGTGATGGGTTGTGTACAAGCTAATAGGCTGTCAGAATGGTATATATTTGTACTTCTCATCCAACCACAATTACATTCACTCTATCCAGGAGACACAATTAATCAGTATAGTATTTTTTTAAGTAATAACAACTCGGAATTAAATAGGAATAATGACTTACTACTTCTTATCTTTTAAAAAAATGTAGTGAGTAGAAAGTATAGATAATTGTGTAAAAAATGTAGTGAGTAAAAGTAAAAAGTGCGCTGAAAAATAATTGCTCAAGTAAAGTACAGATAACCAAAATTTCTACTTAAGTACAGTAACAAAGTATATGTACTTAGTTACTTTACAACTCTGACCAAAAGAGCTGGGATGAAAATAGTGGATTTACAGTGGACATAAAAGTTTAGGCTTGAGCTATGCAAAAGGGGAAAAAAAGTGGGGAAGAAATTTAAAAGCATTTGAAAAAGTTGTAGCAAGTGTTATATCATCCGAAAGCATTGTACTCCATTCTGCAGAGAATATTCTGTAAAAATGCCAAGAACAATGGACGCAAATACAAAGAGCTATCACGCCGTGCTGCTGAATATGTTACTGTGATTTTTCTTCCGAAGGCTGTTAAAAGAGGCATGGTTCTCTGTTCCAGTGTACCTTCRCTACATGCGTCTTTCTGTGCTTGTTAAACACCATAGGACATCCATTAGTGTTTTCAGGCCTGTAGAGATACAGTACATTGGATTCAAATTCAAGGTCTAAGCTGGTAAAAAAAAAATGTTCCACATTCTCCACGTTGTCTTTAACAGCATGTCCAAAGATGATGTAAAAGCAGATGAGCATAAAGGACAAAAGGGGAGAAAATAAATCACCTCTACTGAAAACTGAAAAGCCTTCATGTGAGCTGAGCATTTATTTTCTCCTCATTCTGCCCTTGATGATAATTTTAAATCATATTAAAGCAGAAAAAAATAAATAACAAAATGGATAATATTTCATCTCCAGAACTTGTAAGGAGCCTTACTCCAGTGTCTGTTCAGAGCAGAAAGCAGCAGCATGTTCGTGTCTATCTCGCCTGCCACACACTATGGTCATTGTAATCATGCACACGCCTCTGGACTCTTAATTAATCCCATCATACGCCACATTCACATTTGCATATTCACATAATTTCAATTTCAAAAGAGTCCCATTAAACCTTGAATTTAAAGGAAAATCAACAAAAAGCCTGTCAATGCCAGCCATGAAAGTGAGGCCAAGGTAAGCTAAAAATAAACAATAAACACTAAAAAGTTAAAGCAGTTGCTTAATAAGAAAAACAAAATAACAGCATTTGCGTCATGATTTTAACTAAGTTTTACAGATGTAAATGCAAATGTCACATTAAAATAGAATGCTAATTACCACATAATATAATTTACTCACAGCAGTGAGTAGCATTAAAAAAACMTCCATTTACAGTACAATGAGAATAAATGTGAACAGGTTTTATTTTGTTATTTGAGCTCTGAATTTTATATTGATATTCTACAAATCCAAGTGAAATGTGTTGAAGTGTCTGGGTAAAGGAGACACTTGAACACATTTTAAAAACTCTGCCCAGCTGCTGGCTTGGAGACTGAGARACACARATTCATTTATGTCTGMGGTACTTTTAACTGAAAACCAGAARACTTCTAGATATCCAGACTTTTATCASTCACTCAATACTGATTTGGTCCCTTTTGCCCTCTAAACAGTTTACCATACAGACAGATWGTTTGGGGCTTCTGGATTGTGGGAWGGTGTCTCTGTGGACCATATGCACCACCAAACTTTGCTAACTTATATTTGGGAAAAGTTGAGGCCATTCACTTCAGACTCTATGTTGTGCTCAAGGCACTGACATGGTCTCTGTGTCTAAGTTAATATCCAATAATACCAGACTAAATACCCCAGCTTTCTCTTGTTAGGAACTGAAGCCAGTGGGAACTGGTTTATGGGAGCTACCATGTTATTTTCGGGACCAGAATTGGCATTTTAGGGGCATGGGGTCTCATTTTCTCCATCGCACACATAAATGGTGCCGCAGAACATTTCTAACATAACTAATCCCAAATAAACCTCGGTGTGTTGCTGTTGCAGTAAGTGTTAATTTGAAAAAACTGTTTAATGTTAGAACATTTTTGTTTTCTGCAGCAGAACAGTGTGCCATGACAATATCAGCAACATAAACTGTCAGTGGTCATTATGTTTTGGCTGATACGAGGAAGTGCATTGCAAGTGGAAAACAAATCAGGCCAATGAAGGAAGTGAATTGGGAACAGCTGGAACTGCAGCCAATCGGGACTTCTGCTAACATACAGTCAAGCTTTGTGCTCTTGTTTTGACGCCAACTTTAACCGCCTGTTACATTCAGCCAGCAGCTGAATCAGAAACTAACTCATGCAGGCCAGCAGCTCAGCTTGGCTTCTGAGGCTTTTAGTTTCTTAGCTGAGAAACAAAATAAGCATGGAATGGTAATTTTATGAACTTCTTAAAACCTTGTTTAAAYGCTTTTGAAATTTACCATCAAGAGACATGTTACTGTTGCAAAACTCAAACATGAAAGGATGCTTTTAAAAAAAAGTCTGGTTTATTGTTTTGGATTTTATCAACATTTATTTGGAAAAATATCAGTTTTAAACAAACATTACTCAAATCTCTGCCACAATGGAAGCTGAATCATTCAAATTTGTAAACTAGAAATTGTGTACTAAATTCACACAATGTTAGCCAAAAGCATTATATYACAGTTTAGTCCTGATTTAGTGCAACCATACACCTCTGTGCAACCACGGCTTTGCCTCTGCTTCATTGTGATTTTAGTGTTTTGTTCTGTGCCACTAATGCAGGTATCACTCAGAGAAAGAAAGGGGGTAACCTCTGCATGTTTGTGCCAAGTCATAAATATTGTTAAATTGTTTTTGAAAGGTTATTTAGTGACTTTCACATTAGCATGGGTTTAAAACTGGAGTGGCTGACATTTTTAAGTTGGCCTAATGAGCACAGGAAGAAACTCTTACCAACAAGGAAAACAAATTGCACTGTACACATCATTAGGTGTAATGCAGAAAATATTTTGGGGTAAAACCAGGTTTTATTTGTGCCTCTTGTCAGTAAAAGGTTGGCATTTGCATATAAATCGACCAATTCATTTCCCTCACTGCAACCCTTCCAGCCTTTATTTAATTTGCAAACGTTGATGAGTTCCACTGGTTTGTCAAAATGTGGGACTCAAACAGTGTATTTAAATACATATTCTCTGTTTGGACAGTGGCTTTGTTTCCWGATTTGACAAGCCAACCTGCAGGTTTTGCATGTTATATATTGTTACAAATGGATGGATTGGTCATTCCCCCTGCTTGCTGTAGGTGGTCCCAGTTGTCTGCTTGAAGCAATGAATCAGCTCTTTATCTTTGCAGCAGACTTTTCTCTGTCCGGTTAATGTGCTTTGTGGACATGGGGCTTGTGTCCCTGAGGGGATCATGTAGGTGGCACTATATGTGTTGGTGCTGCACTGCTAGTTAATGTTTTTTCTTGGCTGGGTGTCACTGGCTGCAGGGCGTCAGTTGTGTCTTGTCATATAGTCTGCTGTTGTACATTTTTCATGAAATCCCTGACAAGGTGTAGTACGGCTGACAAAGAGTGATGGGCTGAACATCAGGCCATGTCTGCTTTCTGCAATTGTTGTACGATGGTTGGACAGGTGTGGAGCACATCCAGATTCATGGGAGGAGGAGGCGGCTGTTTGGGTGGTGTATAGAGATTCACAGGTGAAGGTAAGATGAATTTCAGAAATGACAGATTGGTGCCCAAAAAACGTAATACGGACAAAGAATCAGAGGGAAAGTTGTGTACTGTATAACTTATTTCCTTAAATATGCAGTAAACTAAATGAAATCCAAAGCGGTTYATAGATAAAAATAAAAACACATGTAAATTTGTACTCTTTAGTGTTTCGTTGTATTTACTAACTTAAGCTGTGTGCATTTTCAGTTTATTTAAGAAGGGAAAAATCTATAGTTAATAAAGTGCTTGAAGAAAAGGTGTTTTAAATGTAGCTAAATGTATTTAGGGCTAAATAAGACTACAAATAGACAGTGTGTGCTTTTAGACCAAACAGTTGTAAAAGATTTGTTTGCTTTTGAGTGGCGAGGGAAATGCAGTCTGTTGTGGATCTTTGTTTGAATTTTTAAAGAGGAGCTTGGAGGATTGCTACAAACATACTGAAGGAGTTAAAGGAGCCAAGACTTTTAAAACAAAGCTATTTATTTGTGCTGCACGTATTCAATAGAAATGACATCATAGTGGACAGTGAAACCAATTAAAGGGAGAGCATTTAACAAAGTCGACAATGTGGGGTAGGAGTAATACAAAATCAACTTTTTTTTTTGCTTATATCATGTTATGATGTCATTTCCTAAAAACATAGTGTTGCTTTGACTCATTCATGCACTTTAGAGAAATCCTTGAATCTCCTTTGGAAGCCATGTGGAGCTGCCTAAATGCTTCCTGGTACAAAGCTCCACCTATTTACACAAAGCTCCTCCCTCAAACTCAGACCCCAGCTGAGCCACCACCCCACAGAGCACCCCTCCCCTGAAGCATTGTTGTGAAGACGTGCTGAAGTGGGACTGTCAGAAATGGTAGGATGTTCTTAAAGAGACAGAGGCCAATTTCAAGCTATTTARGATGTAACGTCAGATTTAATTTTGGTATATAAGCATTTTCACAACAACTGAAGGCAATAGCTACTTGATTGTGGTACAGCCCCCCACCCCCGTTAATATGCCTCTACTTTAGGAATGCAAATGTGGCACAAAGGTACTTAATTTTTAAAATGTCCCAATGTTTTTGGACTTAACTGTATATTTATTTTTATTTTTTTTAAGTTGAAGTGGTGTGTCTGAGTGCAAACTAAACTGAATGCCTTATGATAAATCTTAAACTTCAGTTGGTAAAGTAAAACAGAACATTTTAATAATAATAAATGAGGCTAATGCTATAGGCTACCCATAAGAGACAGAGGTGGTGAGTTTGTTGCCAGTTTTCTAGTAAAATGTTGGACAATTGACTAATGTAGCAGACCTCTGCATGTCTCTGAGTCCTTAGGATCTGTGAAACCCACACCCAAATAGCAAATTAGGGTGTGCATTTGTACACTGGATTCATTTCACTATAAAAAGAAGAAAAAAACTGTTTGTGCATGCACAGCACATCTCTGTATCCGTGGTCACACTATGAGCAGCAGCAGCATAACTGAATGCTCTTGGAAGCCCTCTCCAAAACAATTATGCTGTGTACAATGTTTGTGTAATGAGCAATCCATAACAATCCATAATTTACTCACAGTGTAAATATGTACAACCTTGACAGAAAGTGAAGGCCCCTGATATGCAAAATGGAACAAATCGAGTTGGAAGTTGTGGGCCGATAAAATGCTTGGTATGTTTTTTAATTATTTATTTATTTTTGACAAATTACTGTCACACTTTTCCACTAAGCTTGGTGAAAAGTAACAGCCTTCTCTGCGATAAACTGTAATTACATTGTACTCATTCGTGCTGCTAACATAAATCATGAAGCACTCAGAATCAAAAGCAGCCTGCTGGTCAAACACAAAGGCAGCTGAAACTGTTCGAAATAAGAAAAGTAAAGTCACAGTTTTGAGTGCACAGCACATGATGACTCAGGTAATTAATCAGTGCCAAAAAAACAAGGTTTTATTTATCGGTGCAGAATGTTCCAAATAAAAACAATACGAACAAAGGTTGTGACTACAAGAAACTTAAATAAAAACACACATTTTTAATTGATAAAGTTTTTTTGTGGAGACAACTTTTATGATAATGTGTTTTTTTAGGCAGTTTGCAAAATGTGTTAACAGTAATTTTAAAATGCAAATCAAGAAGTCTGGCTTTCAGGATGTGGCACGGGCTCAGTTTTGCACTTTTCCATTTTGTTGTTAAAATTTAAAAAAAACAAATTTGTTTTTTTATTGCCCATGAGATAAAATGAAATGTGTTGGTATTAACATTCAGCCTTTTATTGAGAAAAAAACATGACAAAAAGTATCAACTTGATCTGTAAGTGGTTAAAGGATGTGGAACAGTACTACTGTATTTTCATGAGGTTTTAAATCCTAATATTTATTGGAAAAATAAAACTTTCAACATGTCAACGGAGCTGAKTCAAAGATTGAATTAGAATGTGGACGTGACTAATTATTTTCATTTAGGAAATGTGAACATTTTAATATAACCCATTCAAAAATTGTTGACATAATTTATTTCTAACTCAAGTGGATCAAAATCACTTGTGTTGATGTCTACTTAAAATAAAGTAAAAATAATCAAATATAGGTTTAAAGCAAATTTTGTGTTTAATTTTGCATGAGTTAGAATGAGGGAACATGCTTTCTTATCTTAATAGAACTGTCAAAGTCCAACACTGTTGAGCCTGCGAGGGGAAATGTGTGTGTGTGTGTGTGTGTGTGTGTGTGTGTGTGTG
>NW_013952404.1:1283166-1297186 GCF_001266775.1 Austrofundulus limnaeus | reverse complement strand
TTTTACGTTATCTCATGACACAAGATGTATTTCCTTGCTATATTGTTTTGTGTTCCCACACAAAGTTTTCAAGTTTTGCTTGAACTGAATTAAATCAGACTTTTATTTTGAAATATCCTATTACCAAAACAGGATGTGTCGTCACAAGTTTAGTGAATTTGACAGTGATACTTCATGGCTTGACATAGTTAAAATATCTGCATTATAAAAATCTTGATTTGTGGCTGTGATACAGTCATTCAAGCTGAATTACAGTAGTAGGCTAACTCCTCTAAAATGGTGACCATGTGAATTTATTAATAAACGGGCAGGCACAACAATAAGAAATGGCTTTTGCAAGGGAACCCCTGGAGGGAACACTTGCGATGTAACACAAAATAAAAATAAATAAAATCTCCCACATCTACTCGCCAGCTCCATTCAATATGATGAGAGCAGTCAGAAGGACAAAAAACACTCTCCTTCAATGGATTTTCTGTTTTATGCAAATGTCACAAAAAATACAAAGTAGTTCATTTTTGTTTAGCACTGAAAACATACCATATATTGATCTTTCTGGTTAACTGGACTGTTAAATTGTTCCACCTCATGTTTAACTTGTGATGCAAATGACATCACATCCCCTTAAATCGTTGAGTTAATAAATTTTGTTTGTTGAAATTAATCAAAATAAATTTTGCAGTCGTTTCTTGCAAATTTAGAGCTTTTAAAGCTAAGAGAATTTCTTTGTTTTTTCTTAGAAATTCAGAAATTAATCTCAAAATTTAAGAGTTTTTTTTGTCAGAGATTCATCCCTTTTTTTCATCTGCAAAATGGCCTTAATAAGCTGTCGTAGATCTGGGAGCCCAGGCTAAAAAAAAAGAGGGAGTGGCCTAAACTGGTGGAAAAAAACTGGTGAAAAAAGACAATTGGTAAGTCTCAGACTCACACCATAACTAACAACATGACAGTCGAAACAGCAGGTGTGAGCAGAACCTGCAACTCGTCAACATCTCTCTTCTGGCCTCCCTTGCTCTTTGAACAAGTGGAGTTTGCACCTTTTAAACTCGTAATCAGCCAATCAGCTYTAAAGGGAAAACACATTAATTACTGTAATTGCAGAGCCTTTCATAAGAATGACACCTGGACACGCCCCATATGGTTTGCAGGTTTTGAAATTGTTTTATTTCATATTGCTTCACATAAACTTCCCAGCTTGTTTTGCTTGAACTGAAATTCCTTGTTTAAGACTTGAATGTAAATAATTGGGTTTAGGAGCTACTGTAGCTTTTGAACTTTTAAACATAAAATCCACTGTTGGATTTAGAAGTAAATGTGAAGTGAAGTAAATGTAAACACATTGTGGACAAATGTTTATAAAATGTGCCATATCTAAATACAGAACAATCTAAAACTTACAATGTACTTTATTTTTTACAGCAGCAGCAATATCTTGTCTCAGACATGATTAAGTGCATCAGTGGACTTAGAATAGATCTGTTTTTTTAATCCTCAAAATCGAGTCATCAAACGTCATGTCTGCTGAAGAAAACCTGTTGCAACCAGCCATTTTTTTTAAATCTTGCGTATTTCACAGCAGCATTTACTGATAGTTAAGTATCATCTGACAAAATGACCTTYCTGTGATATTTAAATGGTGGAGGATTCAGCTGTTTTACACCAAGACTCTGAAATGATCCTTTGTCCTGTCTCTTTTGAAACTGTGGGGAAGAACAGAAACCTGCCTGCAGGAACAAAGCCAGTCTGTGTGTGTTCTTTGTATAAGTGTGTAAAGACCACACAACAGCAGCCGTGTTGCATTATGGTATTGATTGCTCATTCTCAGTGCTCCAGTGATTATAAGATTCTGCAGTCTAGCCGTGGGCTCGACTCCCTATTAATTCACTTCTCTCCATGATTCACGCTGCGCTTTTGTTGAGCATGTTTTGACAAGATAAAGATCTRGGAGGCAAATCAAAAGCTGTGGAACACCAATTTTAAGAATGACTGACATTATTATGGTAATAATTACTGAAAAAAATGTGCAAAACTGCCTCATTTAAACAATTCAGAAAGTCTTATAATTTGTCATGAATTGCACAAATATTCCAGATCTGTTAATTTGTTTTTTTATGCTGTAAAAACGGTGATAAACCTTCAAAATAAGCCGCATTTGAAAAATGACAAGTTTGAAGGGTTTCCGTGTGTATAACCTTTGTTCTTATAAATTCTATCTGTGATTCTGTTTCATTCTCTCCACCTGACAGCTTGTGTACATAACATAAGGCTAAGCCACATCCCTCAGTTGTTGTCTGTTTGATGTTTGTCTTGTGGGCGCTGTGGTTTCACGCTTCAGGTCTTTCAGAGCACATCTGACCCGTGGAAGGCCAGGAAGCTGGTTGTGAAGGTAAACACATGCACATCTACTCACCAGCCTGACAGCACTGAAAATAAAGACAGAAGAAGCAAACATAAACTTACATGAAGCAACTCCCAACAGTCTCAATCCTGAGTGTATTTTGATGAATTCACATTTTTTTTTTATTTTGCATTTTTAAGCAGGAACTGTAAATGGTGGCTTTGCAATTATGTTAAATTGAATAGACATCYCTGCAAATTTCATTGTTTTATTTTCCTAATAAATAAACTAAATGTAACAGTTTTGCGACTTTAATCTGAGAAGGTGAAAAGAAAAAAAGTTTTGGTTCAAAATTGGGTAAGCATTGTGTAAAAACATGAAAAGAGAGAGAAAAGAAAATGAAAAGGCTAACTTGACAATCTGTGTTCTCAATTATTCCCTCTTCAAACATTAATCCTTCGCACACTGCTCATGACAGTCAGGTAACAGTTTTCACAAGTTGAGGAAAAATCGGCCCAAAAAATAGAACTGACTGATTCACTGGATGCACAGATTTCTTGGCTTGTGACCAGAATAGGAGAAGTTTTTCTTGGACCAAACCTGACCAGTAATCAATAGGTCAGGCACTGAGAAATCTTATGTTGAGGCATGGTTTGGTTAATACAGCATAATAAATAAGTACAACTACATGGTCCTGCAGATATATGTGAATGATTGTGCATATGTTTGAGGTTTTGCAGGAAGTGTTTCTACAATCTTGTAAAKTTTAGACATACCATAAATCCACTTAAGATGCAGCCAAAATTTAATTTTCTTTTACACAATGATTCTGTCACATTTCTACTGTTCTTCACGCTGGTCTCAAGCCAACAAAACAACTTTGAAGCCTCTTGAATCTTTACATATAAACAAGCTCTTAAAATCTTGAAAAAGAGGACTCATCTACATCACTAATACACTCTCTAGATAAGCTGTGTTGAACACATGATGACTTTCGCAAATGTACAATTGGTGTTTAAAATCATACCCAATTCTGCACCTCTGCCTCTAAAACTTTTGCTCATCTGACTTCAGAGCATATGAGCAGAGTAACAAGGACCACCTCTGGATGGGAGTGCAGTATTCCTGAACAAAAGAATAATAATTTTGAACAATCAGTGTTCTCCTGCAAGTATTGGACTGGAGGATTGGAACAACCTCCCCACAGATCTGAAGACCAGCATGAATTATGGAACCTTCTTGAGGGAGGAAAACAAACGGATTTCGAGAAACCAAACTTGTCAGCAGTGATTTTAAGATTTTGTAGAGTTTGTGCACCATTTGTGTGGGTTGTTGATGCCTGCGTTTTTTTTTTTTTATATAAGCAGATGGTTATGGTGTTTTATACAGTATGCACCTATTTTTATTCTGCTTTTTAATTTGTATGTATTTAGTATTTTTTTTTACCTGCCACAGAAGGAAATTAGCTGATGGCTGCAATCTGGTACAGTACATCTTTACCTAATTAAGTTAAAAAAAAATTTTAATTTGTTTTGTTTTTGTATGTGGTCCCTGACAACTAAACTAAACCAAACCAAGCCCTACCAAATTCAACCAAACCAAACTTTGACCTCAGACCATGTGCTGCAGAACACAAGCTGCCTGACGCAAAGCACACATCAGAGGGAAAGTTTCATCCACACTTTGAGAAACTCCAAAACAATATAGACTCGGCAACAGCTGCAGATGTAATTTCATCTGTTACTGGACTGAAATGGCTTTTACTGAAAAGCAAGCAAACAAACAAAAAAGCACAGATCAAGTAGGCACAGAATAAAGCTACAATTTCTGGTGGCAGTTCAAAACCAGCTATTTCTACAAGTTTTTATTATTTTTGTTAGTAGCTGTAGCATTAAAAAGGCTCTGCTGAATATGTTGGAACATCACACCCGTCCTGCACCTCAGAGACCTGCTGCAGAGACGTCCACGGTTCCAGGACTCATCACAGAAACCCCTGCAGCCAAATGGGTAATGTGGTGGACGGCTTTCTACACATGATGAAATACTGAGGGAGAATTCAACATCTGGCCAGCCTTTCATTTGTGCAGATACACAGTTAGCTGTCAGAAGTACCCAGCTACAGAAGTGAAACTGCACTGACGTGCAAGAATATCAAGAAATATTTTTTTTAGTCTACTGACTGCAATTCATTGAACTCACATCTGTCCTTTGTTTAGCTTGGCTGGACATATGGTGCACAGAAGAATAAGGAAAAAAGAGAGACTTTCTTGTTTATAAAGGTATCCAATATGGACATTTTTATAAGAATATGAAATGATCTTGATTCATTACATTATGATTTGAGGTYAAGAAGTTGGACCTTTCAGCAGGAAACCGGCCTAAAGTAAACTTGCAACAACAGACAATGATTATGAAGCAATAAGATTTGCCTTTCGGATGCTTCACAAAAAATCCTGACTTTAAATTAATCAAATATTTTGAAGAATTTTGCCATCAGAAAAAAATACAAAACAAACAACAAAAAAAACCACTTTATAAAAGCCTGAAGAAGCAGCAACAGAGGGGAGGCTTCAATAAACACTTTGTTGTTTTGACATTTTATTAAAAAATTTATATTACAAAGTCTGTTTGAATTTTTTTTTCCTTCAGAGAACGATTCTGACTAACAAATACTAGACACAATAATTTCTTTTCAAACATTCTGTTTCATCATTAAAATGCTGTGAAAAGAAAATATTTAGTCTGGTAAAAATTTAAAAGTTTTTTTTAGAATTTAGAATCCTTTTTGTTTTGTCTTTTCAACCTATCCATGAACCGTGAACCATGCCCTTTAACAGGTTAACTTAACCATGAACATAAATCATAGAATTCCTCCTTTATGAGCACTGAATCAAAGACTATATCACCCTGAAGGATGTGACTAACAACGGGGTGTGTCATGCAGATATGGGGACTTGTTGGATCAAAGCCAGGACACAGGATGTGACCATTAACGCCAGCCGATCATCAAACAGCTTCCAGCGTTCTCTCTCTGCCAGGAGAAAACACAATACCTGCACACAGCCCTCCAACTGCAGCCGCTCTGTAATTCTGAATTATGACACACTCCCACATATTTCCTTATCTGAGAAGCACACGTGTTAATAGAATGGGTTTTCATGGGACATGCATTTTTCAGGGATGAGTTTTGGCTKTTTTTTTCCCCTCAGCAGCAATTTATCAATCACTGAATTCCAGCAGTGTCATTTTTTCTTTTTATTTCTTTCTACAAGCATGTACAGTATTTCTCATTTACAATTCTGTCAATTCACTGTGCTCTGTCAGCACTTTGACTTGAACAGGTACTTGGAAACCCCAAGGGGCAAATTAAATTTACTTAAAAGCTGCTGAAAACATTCAGTTTTGCTTCTCTGCAAACCAGAGAAGCTGCTGAAAATCTGCTCACAGCTCACTAACAGCAGTCTGAAAAGCAGACCACATAAAAAAATTAAATAATTATATATTTTTGTCAGATTGTCTGCCTTAGCTATTATGGGGTGCCGTTTGTAAAGTTACACACAGTCAAAACTTACCACCAATATATATATTTTGTTTTATTTATCCTTTTATAAGAAAAAAAACAAACAGATTCATTTTTCAAAGTCAGTTTTTTCAGCATATGATTCATACATTTATAAATGTCAGAGTTTATAAACTAAATATTTAACTTACAAATTTAATTTTTAGTTAGCAAGCTAAATATTTAACTTGTGGCTTAAATATTTGGTTTTCAGCTAAATGTTTAGCTTGCAACTTAAATATTTAGCTAGTTACCTAAACATTTAGGTTGCAAATTAAATATTTAGCTAGCAAGTTAAATATTTAGGTAGCTAGCAAAATATTTAAGTTAAATATGCAGGTAGCTAGCTAAATATTTAAGTTGCAACTTAAATATTTAAGTTGCAACCTAAATGTTTAGCTCAAAACTAAATGTTTAAGTCACAACTTAAATATTTAGCTTGTTAACTAAATATTTAATTTGTAAGTTAAATATTTAGTTCATAAACTATGACATTTATAAAGGTATGAATCATACTGTGAAAAACTGACTTTGAAAAATAAATCTGTTTTTTTTTCTTATAAAAGGCTAAATAAAACAAAATATTGGTGGTCATTTTTGACTGTGTAACTTTACAAATGACACCCCATAAGCTTTATCAAAAGTATAAAGTTACATGTTTTATTTTATTTATTTTTCCCACTTTAAAAAACCAACAGAAACAATCCATTTTACAAATCCCCACCGTTATGGATGAACAGAGCCAAGATAAGCCTGCCCAGTTAATAACATGCAGGGCAAAATGATAATAATAATAATAATAAAAACCTCCTCTGTATCACATTTCAGCCTAATCATATATTTTGGATTTTCTATGTAAGCTTTGAACATTTTCAAATTATTCAGTAACGTTTTATATGTGGGCGAAAAGATACTCTGAGAGTCTGAAACAAAGCCCACATTATGCTGCAAACTTCATGACGCTGCAATTTTCTTTCAATTCACTTTTATTTATTTCTTGTAAATTTAGTTTATTTCACTTGCATTATTGCAGTTCTGTCAGAGGAGGAAACACAGGCTGAAATATAGATCTCAGGGCTCTGCTGGAACAATATTATCTGACACTAAAAATGACGGCTTCAGCTTCATACGGTGAAAGACACTAACCTGGTTTTGAAAATATGTTTAGATTTGTTTTCTAAAGCAGACAAAAAGGTAAAAAGTACTTTCTTTGCAGGGACTATTCTGAATTGTGTTTATATTGACATGATRGCAGACACAAAGGATGCATATTTATTGAGAAAAATGGTAAAACCTGGAGATATAAAAGAGGCTTCAGAACTTGAACAGGAAAACTTCAGGACTTCAGATTTTATTTATTTAGTTTTCTTAGTTTCTCCACGTTCATTGCACACTCCGGTGGGTTTTTGCCCCTCAGTTCAATACTAATAAACACATTTTCCATGTGGCTGAAGTGGCTGCTGATCAGTAAATAAATCAGTCATCATGAAAAAGCAGATGTTTCCTATTTTCCCCGAGGCCATGTTTCAACGGACTGAGTGATGTAGGAACTGTCATCTGGTCGGTTAATTCATCATTTTGTCTCAACGACACTGACCGCATCGTTTTGGTAATTGCTCATGCGGATGAGGGAGCATGCGGAAAAAAATCCTCCCTGGCTTCTTATAATGAAATCGTTAAAATTATTCATAACAAAAAATAAATAAATAAATAAATAAATAAATAAATAAATAAATAAATAAATAAATAAATAAATAAATAAATATTTTTAAAAAAACAACATTTGTAATAAAATGTACATACTGGAATTGTTGAAACCAAAGGAGCAACCATTATTAAGTTACAGAGCACATAAGAATTGATGCTTTCTCAGTTACTATCAAATATTATATGTTGACTTGTTTTATGACAAATAGCTAAATTATGTTTACGATTTTTATTCCACATTTAAATTTTCCATCCATCCATCTTCTTCCACTTATCTGGAATCAGGTTGCGGGGGCAGCATTAAGCAGAGAGACCCAGACTTCCCTCTCCTCAGCCACTTGGACCAGCTCCTCTGGGGGAATCCCAAGGTGTTCCCAGGCCAGCTGAGAAACATAGTCCCTCCAGCGTGTCCTGGGTCTTCCTCTGGGTCTCCTCCCAGTGGGACGTGCCCGTAACACCTCACCAGGGAGGAGTCTAGGAGGCATCCTAACCAGATGCCTGAGCCACCTCAACTGGCTCCTCTCAACGTGGAGGAGCAGCGGCTCTATTCTGAGTCCCTCCTGGATGACCGAGCTTCTCACCATAAAGCAGAGCCCAGACACCCTARAGGACACTCATTTCATCCYCTTGTATCTGCAGTCTTGTTTTTTCATTCACTATCCAGAGCTCATGAGCATAGGTGAGGGTACAGGAACATAGACAACATGTAAATTGAGACCCTCACCTTCTGGCTCAGCTCTCGCTTCATCACGACGGATCAGTGCAGCGCCCGCATCGATGCAGACACAGCACCAATCTGCCTACTGATCTCCTTCTCCATTCTTCCCTCATTCATGAACAAGTTTTCCTCAAACATCTTGTTAATCAGAACTTATCTTGTTACAAAATGTCTTTTTTACAAAAACATTTTGGAGAGGATTTACAAATTMTTTTACAGCTTGAGTGTGTTCAAATTGATTAGAATATATTTAATCTAATTTTATTTAATAATTTCTTTCTTTTTTTTTTTGCTGTCTGCATGAAATAAAAGTGAATGTTCTGCTTAAAAATATTTAGAAGAACCTTCCTAGAGAATTGATAAAAAACAATAAAACAACCTAATCAGTACATCTTCAACCAAAATAACGCAGTTCTTCAGATATTTTAGTTTGGTTTCCATTCATCACCAGATTACTAACCTAGAGTGGAATATTTTTTGTGCTAATAGTCACAGCCCTTCACCAAATACAGTCCAACTTAGCCCATTTTCTGCATCAAACCTTATTTTATTTATCTATTTTATTTTATTTTATTTCATTTTATTTTTGCCTGCAGATTTGTTTATTCTAGTCTGGTTCTCAGTGTAACGTGTCCTTGTGTTTGATGAAAAACTTTAAAAGTGCAATTAAATCATAACTAAATATTCATAATCTGCAATTTTAAATAAACACTATTGTGTTCTGTTCATGTCAAGGTCTGTAGGTGATCTGAACTCAGAATGCAGAGATTCAAGGAGCCCAAAAATACAACTTCATTCATCAAAATAAAAAAAAGTCAGAAAACCTATAAAAAAAACAAGGGGATGGATGGTTCCGAGCCTGTAAGGGACTCAGACATGATGTTAACACATTGCTCCACTGAAGGAGAAATAGAGACTGCTGGAATATATGGACCAAAGCTGATGAACATAAGGGAAACAGCTGGCATGATGACAGCTGAAGACAGAATGGGCGGGACAGGAACAGACCCTACAGAAAGAAGTGCCGCTGGAGAAAACACACACATACACATTGAAAAGAGTCAACATACAAGTAACAAAATGCAGAAAATAAAACCTAATAGCCAAAAAGGAACTAAAGCTAACCATAACCACAAGGAACTACCAATAAATAACCAAAAATACATATATACTGACAGTTCAGTTATATTTATAGTTTTATGGCTATTTGACTTGCCAAGTCTTTCATTTGGGTTTTAGTTTGGSCAGACAGTATTTATGTAGTCATTACTGTAAAGCACATTTTGAGTAAGTTTATATTTCAACCTAATGATTAATCTAACAGTSAGTGGACATCAGCCTATATGTTTTAAAGCTCCAGCTCAAAGGAGTAAAGCAAACTAACATCATTACTTTAAAACATAAAGGTCAGTGAGTGCAGCTCTTCTTCAAATGAAGTTACCCTCAATGATGCAACCAGCTCTAATGAGGACCACCGTCAGTGTTGGCCATAGTGGCCCTGTTAAACTTGATTTTCTCCCTTGTTTTATTTAATAGTACTAAAAGCCGAGACACCACAACAACACCACGACATGCTACAACAGCATCTGGTTTGAGTTTGAATAAAAAATATCACTTTAAAAAGAGGTGTTCAGCCTTCCAAATGGCGCTGTGCTGTTTGAGTCTAAAGTACTTTCACTGCCAGTTAATTCATCGTCAGTCACTAAGATGCGAACAATAAAGCTTCTAAACTCTGACTCATCTGATCTCCTTACACAATGTTCCTTTCATTAATTAATTATGAGCCTGTGTAGGAACACTTGTTTTGTCTGAATCTTTGAGCCTCGTATTAAACTTCATTGAATTATAGTCACGGCTCTTAAAGGCTCTAATGTAGTTCGATAAAACAATGTGAAAAAGAATCTGTTTAGACTTTGATTCCTTTCAAATGAAGACCATTAGAAGCCATTTTCAAAATGAAGTCAGCAAACTAAGCTGTCTTTGTTCTCTGCATAATATGACACGCAGCATAAAGGTCAGTGTTTAAAATGACAGCAGAAGCTAACACACATTAATTAGCAGCTGCGGACTTTGATAAATGTGCTACAGTTTTACAAATGGATAATAATTACATAATCCTGCCACCATACATGTGGCCTTGTAATCAGGACATCTTTGTGATGATCATCAGTCACTTCCAGCTAATTTAATGAAGCTTTATGAAAGTTCATGTGCTCTACAACACGAGCCTTTCCTTTAGATTTTTTAAGCCTGTTGCTCAGTTTCTTGAAGTTATTTTCAGCAATAAAGTCAACATGTCGCCCAGGTCACAGATACTGAAGATGAGCAATCAGTGGTGACAAAGTGACAAACTGAACTTTTTCCTTTCGCTTTTGATGGATTGCAACAGAGAAAAATTGAATCAGCGCTATGCATCTTCACCACAGCGCTGTCAGAGCAGTGTTAAAATGTAGAGGACAAAAACTGTCATGTGGTCAAACAGCAAAAAAAATCATTGTTTTCTTCAAAAAGGTTCAGGGAATCATGCTGGTTTCTGCTCTGTTTTATTTGGTAACTGACACAAACAGAGGAACAAATGTAGTATTGACAAGCACATTTTTCACTTAAGATTGTCTAAATCATCACAAGTCACAAACGTTGCCGTTGTTAGTTTCAATTTTACACTTGTAAATTGAAATTTTACACAAATGTAGATTTATTGCAATTTGTCACAATTCATAAAAAAATTGTATAAAGATGCATCAGCATTTCTCTCCTGCAGGTTTTCATTTTTCAGTACTCAAGGCTCTCATTTTGCAGCTCTCTTTAAAAATGATCTCTAAACAGATGAGTGTGACCCTGATGACTCCCTCAACTATCTGTTTTAACAAACTGAAAACTTATAATTGATTTTACRTCTAAACCAAATTCAGAAATTCAGATCCCTTCATGAACTTGCAGTTTTATTTATAAAGGTCAGGCAATGCATCCAAATTTCTGCATGTTTGTAAAACTGTAATGAAAGTGAAGTCCTTTCATAAACACAACTAACTTTAGGAATAAAAATAAAATGCAAAATAAATGAGGACAGAGGATTTATTACATACTTAAAAAAATCTTCAAAATAAATTGTAATAAGCCAAATAAAAACATCCACATAAAATGTTCTTCTATTCATTTTCGGTGATTCTGCCTGTACTTGACTTGGACATGAAAGGAAGTTTAATTCAATATAACAAGTAGAAAGAAGAAGGAACTTGTTTAAAAGAACAGCACAATATAGCTGAGAAAATCCAATTCTCAGAGCTGACAGTGCAGTTGTGACAGATGGAAAGTAAAAGTAAAGAAACCAGAAAGGCTCTGTTAAATATAAAAAAAGAAAAGAAAAATCTGAACCTCTAGTCCTGAAGACCTGATCCATGACTGACCAGGTCTTAAGATCTTAGTTTCACTTTAAATCAAACACTGYCTCTGTACATATAATTTATAATAGGACAGTTTGGTCATGATTTTAAAACATTTAATCCTAATCTTACTTTTTTCCTATTTTAATTTAGTGTTTTTTTATAAATATTTATTTATTCATTGTTTAACAAAATGTCCATTTTTTTATTATTCAGTTAGTTATTTATTTACAAAGACATTGGCAAGATTCCTGGAATTAACTTACAGCAAATGAAGTTCAAAATTTATGTAACCTGCCAAGGGTCAGTGGGTGCAAAAAAAAAAAAAAAACCAGCTGCTGGAAATCCATGCGCATGGATTACTAAACTGTGTGCTCGGTTTTGGCAATCCGTGCGCACGGATTGCTGACATCTGAACAGGTTGGACGGTAACTACGGGTGGTTGTGGGAACCAAAGTTGTTCATCTGCTCAGAAAGTACTTAAGGGAGTATTTTTTGCTCACTGAAGTCAAAGCACACCATAGAAAAGGTTCAAATTTGAGTATGTTGTAGAGTTTTRCCCCCTCTATCATGCAGTTATGTTACCGGTCCTCCTAAAGGCTGTTTCAGCTCTGATCWCAGATCATCGCAGGAAGCCGCTCGAAGCTTTTCTGCCCGTGGTTACCGGATGCATTCCGTTTTCCTGACAACGGGGAGGTTTCGTTAAAGTTAGCCAGTTTCCATCTCAGGGTTATATCACAAAAGTGCTGATATATGTTGAACTTTTAGGAAATGTTTATTACTCTTTCAAAAATGTTTAWTYCACCACAGAGAACAGTTGAATAAAGTCTGAAACATTTCAAAGTACGAGCAGGGCCGTGACTCCCATCGGGTCACCATTCCGCAGATGAAGCTCYCCACACGYGGACATTTCTCAGCAGTAAACAGCTTGGAAGTCTTCTCCTGCGGTTCTCGGATGTTTATTATTTTTCCTAGACAACAGAAGGGGGGCGGGAGGGCAGTGGAGGCTAACCTCTGAGGAGGCTAACTACCATTTCAGGAATCATTTGCCTGGAAAATATGAAAATAAATAAATAATAACCACCTCGGATTTTGATGAAACTTTCAGGGAAATCTTGTGGCTAATAAGTGTACTGATGAAAACACGGCAGTGCCTTGAGTTTATATATAACAACAGATCGGCTGAATTTACCATGCAGATGCYGCTTCGTACCATGCATCCAACTTCTTGACAGATCTTAGCAATCCGTGCACACGGACTGCAGAAACTGGGCACACGGTTTAGTAATCCTTGCGCATGGATTTCCGGCGGCTGTTATTTATTTATTTTTTTCATCACTGACCTCCGTAAAAAACCATTAAAATGACTAAATTGCAGTTTGAAGACTGATGTTGAAAATCATCAACCTTTAGCTTAGGAAAATGTAATTTAATTAAGACAAAACCATGTTGTTCATTAGTTGTTGCAATAATAAAACGAGCAGCTATTTGTAAAATTAACTACAGACTAGATTTTACAGCCAGTGTGCATTTATTCTTTAAGAAAGAAATCTAAAAATTTAACAAGGTTTATGTAAGGAATTTAAAAAAGAGGTTAGTCATCTCAGTGTTGTTTTAAGTTGGTCTCAAAGGAGGATCTGAACATGGATCAATGGCACAGTGGGCGACAAAGGCATAGCAGCCACTGCTCCCACCGTCTGCATCAATAATAAACAGGAGGAAGAACAAAAAGGCAGAAATTACAAGACGACCGGCAGGGATTCTTCTCTGCTCAGAGGTGCAAAAAAAWTTGTCAACTTATGCAATCATATCAAGTGAAGTCAAATTGGAGCAACAACAACTACAAAATAAAGAAAGATAGGTTTTTCATATTGAAATTGAAATTTTACTTTAAGAACTCAGTAGTCTGGATTTTACCTGTTAAAAAATATATAAATATGTATATGTGTATATATTGTATAGGTCTTCTGGATGGGTTCTTCTCTAATGAAACGRTTCGTCTCTCCTCCAAGAGACTTCTTCAGTCTGAGAGTTTCAGGCAAAATTCAGGCTTTTAAGCACTGCCTCCATGTGACTGATACTCACATCACATGGCTATAATTAGGTGTCAACGATAGCCACGTGATGTGAAAAGCCCAGCCTCCATCTTAAGCAGATAAGTTTGAGTAACTTTGTGAGCAGTTCAGAACTAATGGCAAGATGGACCCAGGAATCAGGTCATTGCAAGTGGGATATTAATCTGGCATGTTCTAGTGAAGAAGGGACTCACTCTACCTTTCACTGGTCCATCTGCATTCCATTCCTCACCTTTGGAT
>NW_013952404.1:1273711-1283156 GCF_001266775.1 Austrofundulus limnaeus | reverse complement strand
ATCCAAAGGTGAGGAATGGAATGCAGATGGACCAGTGAAAGGTAGAGTGAGTCCCTTCTTCACTAGAACATGCCAGATTAATATCCCACTTGCAATGACCTGATTCCTGGGTCCATCTTGCCATTAGTTCTGAACTGCTCACAAAGTTACTCAAACTTATCTGCTTAAGATGGAGGCTGGGCTTTTCACATCACGTGGCTATCGTTGACACCTAATTATAGCCATGTGATGTGAGTATCAGTCACACGGAGGCAGGGCTTAAAAGCCTGAATTTTGCCTGAAACTCTCAGACTGAAGAAGTCTCTTGGAGAAGAGACGTAACGTTTCATTAGAGAAGAACCCATCCAGAAGACCTACACAATTTTTTTCTTTTTGATTTTTACCTGGATTACTGAGATGCATCAGGACATATACTGTATACAACAATATGAGATGATATGATATGGAACAATACTAAATGCTTCTTTGCCCCTAACAGAGGTTCTGTTTTTCACTACTCTGCTTTGTTCATGTCAGGGCTATTCAACTGGCAGCCCACGGGCCACATCCAGCCCGCGCGTGACCAATGTTTGGCCCGCCAATTGMTTTATTCATCTCAAGTCCAAACCCCCAGTTTTCTACTATAATTTCTTTTAGTTAAATACAGGCATGTTTGGTATCTACAGAAACATCAGAATCTTGTCTACAAGCTGGTAAAACTATTTCTATGCACACTCAAGAAAATTTACAAGCAGCTGAAGATAAAATTATGAAAGTGAAAATAAAATTGGTTTATAAATTTGGCAAGTCAGAGATGTCAAAATAATTTTTGTGTCAAATAGGACGCATAGTGTGTTCTTTTTGTTTTTGATATTGTTTAATTATCACTACTTTTATAGGGTTCTGTATGTTGTATTCATGATTAAATACAGTAAAATGAGCTATTTCAAAGGTAACAGATCTGTGTAATAATTGGTTTATTTACACAGTAACTTTAATTGTTGGACTGCAGTTGACCTGCAGTAACTGTGGCCCCCAGACAAATTTAATTGAATAGCCCTGGTTTAGGTGGTCTTGATTACTCCACTAGCATACAGCATGCCATCAAATATTTATCAGTGTAAGAATACAGTCAAATGGTTTTAAAATCAGGCTAGATAGCATTTTTATGACTTCAGTTCATCCTCAGAATTTCGTCCTTTAATAACAAGCCCAGACAATGCTGATGATGATAGAATGATTTCCTGCTCGGTTTGCTAACACACCTTAACTTGTATTACTTCATCTGAATGCAATAAAATATGCTATTCTCAAATTTAGAATGAAAGCTCCTGAATGTTTCCTGTATCCTTGTTTTTTTTTAGTGTTCAGATTAAGTACTTCTAACTCATTTCAAATCCCAAGAACTTAATCARTGACTTCATCTTTTGTGACTCATCATCAGTTGGATAATCCTTCACAAACTGAGGAAAATAAAAGTAAAATTAGTTTTGTTCTTTCTTTTTTAGAACCCATTTTTATCCTTCCTTTGAGGCTTATTTTTAGTTTTAGTTAATTGCAGGGATGTTATTCACAAGCTTTTGTTGTTGCAGAGATTAGGTAAACTGCAGTTTAAGCCTTTTATCAAAATTACATATTAGCTTTGTCACAAATTTAGGCTTATTTTAAATTACAAAGTGTTCTTTTTCCTCCATCACCTATCTTACCCACAGACCTACATCTTTCAAAGAAGAATTGTGCCTCAAGATTTATTCCTTTTACTTTCAGTTTCTTGTTTGCCTCTAAAGACTTGAGAGCAGATGTGTTTAAATATGCTGGTTCTTTTACTTGTAATTTTCTWAAAAAATCCACCTGGGAGCTGGTTTGACAAAAAGAATTCAGCCAAACCCGAAGCACATTGGAGGCAGGGACACAGATGTAATGACTCACCGTTGCTGTCACTGATGTTTTCATAAGTTTGATATTTACAATTCTTTTTTTTCTTTTCTTTTTTTAAGTAATTTTGCATAGGAAGCCATATATAGTTTCAGAGCATAGTGTTGTGAATAATGTGTGAAGTTAGGTTTGTAACAACAAAGAAATAGTTAGGTTTGTAACAACAAAGGAATGGCCCTGCAAGAGAGAGAGAAAAAAAGAGAACCCTCTGCTTAATAAGTGAGTTGAATTTACACGCATTGCCTTTTGGCAACTGTCTTTTGAAAAAGGAATGTGAATTCTCACTGGATGACTTCACTTGGTGGCACATTGCCCTGTGCAGACAATAGACTGTCTTTGAACTTACTTTGAAGCTCACACTTGCTAATGAGCATGTGCATTTTATCAGGAGCACCTGGCTGCTACTTACCCTATTAATCCCCATGGAAACAACAAGGATGGTCTTCGCTTTTCCACAGCTGTTTCTGCAGTTTTTCTTTTTTTTATTTTACAAAAAAGCAACACAATGTAATGTATCATGTACAATAGTTTATCTGACACAGTAAATCTATCATGTTGGTAAATATCAGATAATGTATTACACCCAACTGTGAAACTGAAAAAAAGAAAATGTTTCTATTTGATCACTGTATCTAAATAAATTTTCAAGTCCCTTTATCTTTCCATGAGAACAGTTTGGATTATAGTTTATACTTAAAAATAGTAACAATATTAATAATAAATGTTAYCAGCTTCATGCACTAGTTTATGTTTTAGTATAAAAATGTCCAAGGTTGTAAAGTGCAGGAACGTGATGTGCTGACTTTGACTGTATTGTGTTTGTGTGCTTGAACCATGAATGAAAGACAACTCACTCCTCAATGGTTTAATCAGTCAAGACAGGTTTATCTTAAAAAATAAAAACATGACCCAAAATGTTTTTGAGATTTGATTTTTTTTTAACTTTATTGACGACAAGCACCAGCTACCCTCAAAACTGAATAAAAAATACTTGGATGGATGGATGGATGGATGGATGGATGGATGGATGGATGGATGGATGGATGGATGGATGGATGGATGGATGGATGGATGGATGGATGGACGAATTGTCTTCATGTAATATGATCACTGTATTTATTTATTGCAGTGTAATTTAAACATTATTTTAATCTGTAGAAACAAATCACAATTGTGTATAAATAATGTTGAAGCAAATAACATTTAAAAATCCAAAGTTACAATTTATGATTTTTTTCTAATGAAAAGTCTGCATCTGTTTAGTTTTTATTTGTTTTCTTGACAAATCTGTGAGGAAAAGTATCCTGAATAAACTGCGCCTCCTTAGACCACTGCACCGAACCAAACGCATAACTGGCATACGTCCTACAATGAAACAGACCGTGCCAGCAGCTCTGATAGGCTACTTTGTGGAAGCTAATCCCAGGTCGGCCCCTAATCTGCTGCAGACGGCGCTGTATTCCCAGCGGATGTGTCCAAAGTGGCTCGTTACGCGCAATCAGGTGCCCGGTTTCGCTCCTGTGTGCGTGTTTGCGTAAAGACGCAGTGCTTCTGGCCGACCTGCCCGCTTCTGCCCCCGCTGGCTTCCCTCTCCGTGGGCTCCGAGAGACTTCATTTTTATTTGTACTATCTCGGACTGTTCGCCGCTCTGTTGCAGTCGTTTTGGCGCAGAGACTTCGCAGCTTTGCACTCTTGGACGAACAAACGAGTCAGTGATTCTCACAAAACAAACACCGAACTTTTCTCTCTTTTTTTGGATTTTGTTTCGGCTTTTTAAATATTTTTAAGACAATACGCTTTTGGTTTGGATAACTACTTTGGACTACCATTCCAAGGACACGGATCCATCACCCGCAGGGACCAAACAGAAAAACGCCTGTGCCATGTAGCGGCTCTCCACAGTGGAAATGTACAGACAAGCCRACACTGCAGCGAAATGGTTATTTTTACTTGAAGGGGGAACTACAAAAATGCTGTGAAGCTCCGTGTCGCAGCTTGTTTCCGGCAAAAACGCAGGTTTAACGCAGCATCTGCTGGTTTTGGGGGTGAAAAAGAAGAAGAAGAAGAAAAAAAAAACAACAAATCTTGTCAAGTGCAAGAGAGGAAGCGATATGCGGCTCGGGAGGCAGTTTGTTTTGCAGCTCTGTCTCGGATTTAGTGGATGAATCGAAAAGGAGTGGCTGTGAGGCTCTAACCTGGGGGGAAAGGCAAAGCCTCTGGTGGCACATAATGGATAATTGTCCGCAAGTGCAGGTAAGAAATAACCTCATGTGTTTGAAACGTGCACTTGATGAGACTGCCGCGCAGTCCGCAGGGATTATATCTGCACTTGGCGGTTTATTGCGTTGATGTTTGATGTTTGTGCTTCATGTTTTGCTCGCAGTTTAAGGTGCAGCGATTTTGATGCGAGTGCCGTGAATTCATCGGGTTTAAATTGTCAAAAGKAGGTGGGGCTGTTTATTGGATGAAGGGTGGCTCTGACTTTGGGACAATCACAGYTTCAAAGTATCCTAATCACCGGTGGAGCTCTCAGACGGAGATTTAATTTAATTAGAAATGTACATCTGTAGAGGAAAGGAAGCTGCATTCTCATGCTAATGGATAAGCTGAGAGGTCCGATGTGTCCGACGCGCATGGATCCTTCATGTGCATTCCAAATCGTCCCCTTGTGATCCCGGCATSAAACTGCCTTCAAACTGCACGAACAGACTGCTGAGATGTTTTTATTTGAGGTTGATTTAAGACAGGTCGCGTTTCCAAACTCTCCTCAGCTACTCCCAACATATGAGCTCGTGTGCGCGCGCGCAAACGCCTTTGTGTGGCCATCTGGTTAGAGGCTCCAGTGGCCACCGTGAGGCACTAACGCTACCACCTACTGTAATCACCACCCTCCCTCTTGTGGATTACACGGCAGCATTAAAGAAATCCGTATCCTGAAGCAGAGCCCAGCTGCTCGGACAGTAGAGGCTGATCAGCACCGCGGACAGCGCCGAGAAGTCCAACTGCGTCAATGAGGGAGGGTTTCCACTGCTACAGTGGGGCTTTGATCGACACTCGAGAGGCAGTTTCCCCTCCTAAAAGACCCACCATGAATGATTTCCTTTTAGGCAGACAGAGACAAGACTTTTCCGAGCGAAGCTGTGCCCCTAACGATTGAAATCATCATCGCTTTACTCATGAAAATCTGGATTTCTTCTCACCTAAAGTGGCTKAATTTGTTCAATTGCAGTTTATCTCAGCAGAAATCAACTCGCACAGTAAAAAGTGTTGGCTTCAGCAGTAGAACTAGTTTCCACCCAGTTCAGAGCAGGTCCACAGYCATTCATCTGATCTGGTTTGATTTTTATGGATTTCTTAAAGCTCCTTGCTTTTAGCATGATGCTGAAAATGCAACACGTTGTCACTGAATGTTTTAGTTTATCTCCCAGGCTCTGTGGGCTAAACTGTGAAAGAGAAATTGGGAAGCTTAGCCTGTGCTGTGCCTCATTCTTTAACAGTGTTTTGTTTTCATTTGTAATTGCTATCTTCCACAGAGGTTGCAACTAAATATTAACTTTTTTTTGTCCAAAAAGTGTGAAACTGTGTCTCCTCTCAGTCCATTTCATTTTTTTTCAACCTCAAGTTCTACCAACTTGGTCAAGCCAACAGAGAGGTTGGTTCAGACATAATGACTTTAGCATTCTGTCCTCTTTATTAAAGTTATCAACACATCCACAAAATGTAAAGCGGAGACTGTTTCGAATGCTTTGGTTTCAAAGGAAAACCTTAGTTAGCTTATTAACAGCTAAATGCTAAACAGGGTTAGGCCTCTTAGTTAGGTTAATGGTTCACCATCCWAACTAAACTGCTTACCAAAGAGCTACTTAATTACATATCTGATAATTATTGGAGTTAGTGTAAATTGACAAACTGGTTTGGCTTTTTTTTTTTAGCTCTGAAATAACCTTTGGACTTGGTARAGTGCCAAATCAGTTGCAGCTTTTTATGCTTCTGCCATGTTTTATTGTATTACAATATCATTTAAATGCAATTAAAACAACTTTTAAAACAGTATATATTTAGATTCCACGGTATATGTGAAGTTGTTTTTTTAATCAATGTTGATTAAAAAAGAAAACAATAAATGAGATACAAAAGATAGTATTTTTTCCTAATATTCTGAACGGACAAAAACAAAAAATGACAGATAACATAACAGCAAAAAAATAATAATAAGCCACATTATACCTTTTATCATTTTAGAAAACAAACATTAAAATGTTATAAGTGACTCTCCCTCAGCATCTAAACTCAGATAAATAGTCTCTTAAGTGCTTCTGGGAAGCAAAAAACAAAAAAGGCTGATTGTGTGTAAATATTTATTGCCTGGTGCCGAAGGCAAAGCGGCATTAATGTTTCCCTCATGTCTTTGTGTTTGTGTGTGTTTATTTATCAGGCCTCTCTCGAAAAAAGACATCTCTCTCAGTAGGTTGTGCCTGGTTAAATAAAGGATAAATACAAATCTTTACCATTAGCAAAATATTTCATGATGATCTTAATGAAACTTTCAGGACATCTTCATTTCATTAATTTCTTGTTAACCCTTTGTTAAGATGGCCAACACAGTGGATTGTTATACACCAAAACAATCTGACTTTAATTAGTAGTGGTACCTGTTACACTCTAAACTTTCACATATCTCACTAGATTTCACAACATGTGATAGAACATTAGGTGATTTACAGGAGTTGTCTAAAATAGCTGTAAATGTGGTGGATGACGTGCATTACTTCAAGGAATTCTAGGCTTTTATACACAAACATTTCGCTTCTAGACTTAACTGTTTAACACAGATTATCCGATCAATTTTACTTCTTGAAAAATCAGTTTATTRYTAAATTCAAGCATAGTTTATTTTTTGTCTGACTAAACTCTGCTTATCGTCCCATTTGAAGTAGATAATTGTGTTATTTTWGCCAGAGAACAACAAGAGTGAGACTTTAATTAATTCTCACTTTGCATTCATTGTTATTCATGCTGCCTGCCACAGCCAGTCACAACATTAGTTTGAGCTCTGCTCATCTGATACAGAGGTATCAGTGGCATTTATTGTCCCTCAATGCTTGATGCCAGGATGACGCTGGAGGGTTAATGCCTTCTGTTGAGACTGCTCGGTGAAATTGATAGGGCTGCTTTGACAGATGAGATAACCTGCAATTGCAGGCGAACACAATTTACGGGTGCGGCAGATGGATGCTGAGGACACTCACGGAAGTAGGGCAGTTTTACCTTGGGGAGCAGCTTGGCGTGCYCAGAAGGCTCTGTTTCCAGCTCTCAAAAAGCTGGAAAGTTTGTTGTTTTGCAATGGAAATTATAAGCGAGAGGTGGGGAGGACTATTTCATTCAGCGTCGATGGAAGGCATTTTCAGTTCAAAATTAAACGGAAATGACTCGGGATTTAGCTTTAAAGCCTCTGTGGCATCTGTGTGCAGCTCATGTTCTGGGTGAAGAAAACTACAGCTCGGTCCTTTATGGCTTCATTGACTCACCTTCACTGGCAGAATGATGGGGTTGCTTTGAAAAGGCATAAATATATCCAAATGAAAGGCTGGGAGGATCTGACACGCAGCCAGTCAGATGTGTTTGATCTGCTGAGAAATAATGGATCTACAGTAAGGCTCATTTGGGAATAGAGCACAGCTGCGGAGCATTTTCATGTGCTTCTTCACCTCAAATTGCTATGAATTACAGAGAGACATTTCCCTGTTGAATTATAGCTGCTGTTGTCACCGAGTTGCTCTTTTGTTTTTTGTATTTATGTTCTGTGAATTTGGCTCAGCTGCTGGAGAGCAGCATGTGTGCAGAAACAGTGTTTTGAGACATCAGCTGCCTGGGCGGAGCCCTCAGATTTACTTTTCCATGCAAATGTATATAGAATTTTAAACTCCAGGTTGTTGATAGCTTGCATCTCTGTTGTTATAGCTCAGTTCTCACACATGCTCGTCGCTCTGTCTTTGGCTTAACTCATTTGAAACCTTCACAGTGGGATTAAGGTCAGTGATAGCTGAAGCTGGGTCATCTGATGCTGCATTCTGTTTCTTGGCTATACGCAGCTTTTGCAAAGTCTAAGTGGATATTTTAGTCCAATGTCTTGGAGAAACAGGGAATCATGGCTACACTATGGTCAAACCAAAATTTGTGGAAGCCAGAACATTAAATTGTGGTTTTGAGTTCTGAAATTTACCAACAGAGCCAACTATAATCTGATGCATGAAGTCTAGTCCAAATAAAGTAGATGGGGGGGGGGGGTGTCAGTTGAATTCTGAAGATGGACAATGTTATTATTACTTTGAGTCATGTACAAAATAGTTATTTTAYAAGATTTTTTGAAGAAAATTAAGTACCCCATACAGGCTATCTTAATATGTGATAAGAAACATGAAATGTCAAGTGTGAATGTTTTAATAAAGGGTTTTTTGTACGGGTAGTTTTCAGCATTAAAAAGGACTGCTGATTTTTATCCTTTCAGTTTTACTTTCTCTTTCATTTTCTTAAAATGATCCCACACTTTTGAGCTCCATTACCGGGTAGCCATGATACCAGAGCCTGTCTGTATAATGTCTTGTGACGTCCACGGCCTACTCCGGTTACCACTACTGCACATGTGTGTCAAGGACAGAAAGGCAGTTGTGGCAGTGGAAGGTGTCAAAGCAGTTTGGAGAGAAAAACAAAGTAAAGAACAAAAAAAAATAAAAAATAAAAACGACTAATCAATTATTAAATTAGTCATGGACTATTTTAATAATTGACTAATCGTGGCAGACCTACTCGAGTCACAGACTTGGCTTCTCCACCCTCTGCGCCACCACTCCCCACCATTCCCTCTTATGTGTGGGATCTGGAGCTTCCTACCTGCTGAAATTGAAAAGAGAAACCCTGAAGCTTTTTCCAACTCAATAGCATCTATAGCTTTGCTCTGTGTTGCTTCAGATCCCAGTGGCGTCAGAACGATGAAACACTGGAAAAAAAACATGGAAATGGAAAGCAGCTTTGTATTTTAATCCTACACACATGGATATGATACAAATGTATGCCATATGAGGTATCAGTTATGGTCTTTATGTATTTTTGTATTATTCATTTTCAAGGCTGTTCCTGTGTTTTTWTCTCATTTTGCTTTTATTTAAACACTTTGTTATATTAGTTATGAATTGGCTTGTGATTAAAACAGATCCCAACACAGATCCCCATCCGTGAACAAGATCCCCAGATACTTAAACTCCTCCACTTGAGGCAGGACGACCCCCCTGACCCGGAGAAGGCACTCTACCCTTCTCCGGCTCAAGACCATGGCCTCGGATTTGGAGGCGCTGAGCCTCATCCCGGCTGCTTCGTACTCGGCCGCGAACCGCTCCAGCGAGAGCTGCAGATCTTGTTCCGATGAAGCCAACAGGACCACATCATCCACAAAAAGCAGAGATGCGATCGTAAGACCACCAAAACAAATAACTTCATTTCTGGACATTTATGGTTTGATTTCTTTGTATGTATG
>NW_013952404.1:1271868-1273701 GCF_001266775.1 Austrofundulus limnaeus | reverse complement strand
TGAGCCGCATGCCGCTTCGCCCGCCGGTACCCATCAGCTGCTTCTGGAGTCCCGTAGGCCAGAAAGGCCCGATAGGACTCCTTCTTCAGRTTGACAGCATCCSTCACCGAAGGTGTCCACCAACGGGTTCGAGGGTTGCCGCCGCGACAGGCACCAACAACCTTGCGGCCGCAACTCCGATAAGCCGCCTCACCAATGGAGGTACGTAACATGGCCCATTCAGACTCAATGTCCCCCACCTCCCCCAGAACATGTTCGAAGTTCTGCCGGAGATGGGAGTTGAAGCTCCGTCTCACAGAGGAGTCCGCCAGACATTCCCAGCAGACCCTCACTACACGTTTGGGCCTGCCAGGTCTGACCGGCTTCCTCCCACACCACCGGAGCCAACTCGCCACCAGGTAGTGGTCAGTTGACAGCTCCGCCCCTCTCTTCACCCGGGTGTCCAAGACATATGGCCACAGATCCAATGAAACGACGACAAAATCGATCATCGAACTGCGACCTAGGGTGTCCTGGTGCCAKGTGCACATATGGACACCCTTATGCCTGAACATGGTGTTCGTGATGGACAATCCGTGATGAGCACAGAAGTCCATCAACAGAACACCACTCGAGTTCAGATCGGGGGGGCCGTTCCTCCCAACCACGCCCCTCCAGGTCTCACTGTCATTGCCCACGTGAGGGTTGAAGTCTCCCAGCAGAACAAGGGAGTCTCCAGGAGGGGCACCATCCAGTACCCCCTCTTAGGACTCCAAGAAGGGTGGGTAATCTGAACTGTTGTTCGGCCCGTAAGCACAGACAACAGTCAGAACCCGTCCCCCCACCCTTAGGCGGAGGGAGGCTACCCTCTCGTTCACTGGGGTAAACCCCAACGTACAGGCGCCAAGATGGGGTGCAACAAGTATGCCCACTCCTGCCCGGCGCCTCTCACCGCAGGCAACTCCAGAGTGGAAGTARGTCCAGCCCCTCTCAAGGAGACTGGTTCCAGAACCAGAGCCATGCGTCGAGGTGGGGCCGACTATTTCTAGCCGAAACCTCTCAGCCTCGCACACTAGCTCTGGCTCCTTCCCCACCAGAGAGGTGACGTTCCACATCCCAAGAGCCAGCTTCTGCAGCCAAGGATCAGACCGCTAAGGTCCCCTCCTTCAGCCGCCGCCCATTACACACTGCACCCGACCCCTTTGGCCCCTCCTACAGGTGGTGAGCCCGTTGGAAGGGGGACCCACGTCTCCTCTTCAGGCTGAGCCCGGCAGGGCTCTGTGGGTGAAAGCCCGGCCACCAGGCGCTCGCCATCGTGCCCCACCTCCAGGCCTGACTCCAGAGGGGGGCCCCGGTGACCCGCGTCCGGGCGAGGGAACGCCAGATCCAATATTTTTAAATGCCATAAGTGGTCATCGGGCTGCTCTTTGTCTGGTTCCTCACCTAGGACCTGTTTGCCTTGGGAGACCCTACCAGGGGCATAAATCCCCAGACAGCATAGCTCCTAGGATCATTGGGACACTCAAACCCCTCCAACCACAATGAGGTGGCAGCCCAAGGAGAGGTGGCAGCCCAAGGAGAGGGCTGCCACCTCTTACAAATACATGTAACAGTCTTGGATTACTCGCTGTATAATCAAAGCTTCAGACACACCTTGTCTTTCTTTTTATCGTTTCATGTGTACCCAACCAGTTTATGAGACAGAGACAGATAGATAGGACAACTCTTTCATGTCCGTGCTCCTACACTGTAAAAGATCGGGTTTACTCAGTACATTGCTTTGGGGCGGATCCTGGACACACCTGTATCAGTTCCTAGGTAGTGTTAGACAGTCTGAATGGCATGCGACAGTAC
>NW_013952404.1:1263997-1271147 GCF_001266775.1 Austrofundulus limnaeus | reverse complement strand
TTATTATTATTATTAAGACAAAGATAAAGAAATTAGTTAGACCTGCAAAATTTGCTAATAGCAAACTGTTGTCAGTGGTGTTCAATTAGATAATGGTACATTTGTACCAACCAAATGTAAAACAAATAAATGAAATGAAATCTTTAACACAGCATCGACATATAAACTTGATTCTGTTCTCATTCTTATAAACGTAGGAACTTTGTTGCTCAGTGCAAATTGATATAAGTAGTGGACTCTGCAGTTAAATTCCAGAGTTTTGTTCTGCTCATATACACATTTTGCTTGGATCCTAATTGACAAACCACAAGACAAGTAAAATTTTCATTTGTTTTTGGGTCACCTGGTTGTTCCCTATCCAGGTGGCCATGCTGCTGCTTCAGCTGAGCTTTGATGTGACTTCCTGCATAACCGTCGCAGCAGGAAGCTCTTGACATCGAAGTAAATCAAAGAGAGCTGCACACTTCAGAGCGCAGAGCCACTGTGGATCTTTACACAGAGCCTTTGGGGCTGGCATGGGCGGCAGCTTCCTTTTCTTTGTGAAACACAAGTCGAACATTGCCGTGCCACAGCTCAGCGACAAAAATGACCATGGGGACGCAGGCAACAGCGGATGTGAAACGTGAGYACATCTCGACCTTTTCTGGTGCAGTGATTGTGGAACCAGCATGGACGACAGTGTGTCTGGGTTCTTGTTACCATCACAACTCAGCACTTAAAATACATTAGGGAAAAATAACACCATGAGTCAGATTACAAAGGCTAAACTCATCTTATCCCCTCCTACCCTTTTATGTTTCATGTTCTTTCCTCTGTTTAATTTCCAAATTAAAGCACAGAGAGCTCCGGTTTCGTGGTGACCCTTTTCTCCTCTCCCACGTGAATTCTCTGTTGTTGTTGTTGCTGCACTTTTGAACACAGTGGCGCCTGTCACTTCATGGCAGGTTCATTCATCTAAGTCAGCAGTTACAGCCCACTCAAGCTGGATTTTAACTGACTTTCACATTTTAAAAGCTTCTGAGTCTAGGCTGCTCACTGTTAGTTGATTGATGCTTGGGTTATTCTTTATTAGATGGAACAAGTGCGTCTGGTTTCTGTGTTTGCACTGGAATTTGTGGACTATACTTTGGCCAAAATGTTGATTTGAAGTTTAGGAAAACTGTTGTCCTCTCAGTGGTCTTCCAATCATTCCCCAGTTAACTGAGACTCTGCTTTCTGTCAGCAAACTTGAGGTGTAATGTACCCCTGCTTGTTACAGTAATTTACAGCTCACAGGCTTCATGGATCACAGCCTCGGAGGAGAAAGGTGGCAGAAATGTCTGCCAACATGTGAGCTGGAAGTGATTAGCTCTATTAGTTTTTGACAGATGAAGTTCTGTTAAGGCAGCTGCTTTTCTCCTAATTTCTTCTTTTTCCCAACTTGTTTTACAGAATAAGTATAGTAGTTTAGCATTTAAAGCTAATTTTGCCTATGCTAAATAACTGAGAAACACCAATCAGACATGAACATGTTAGACGAACGAGCTTCAATGCCTTCTTTATTCAAAAGTCCAGGTTTAAGTAAGTAAATAGGAGGGATTGTGACTTTAAGCGGCAACAATACAATGTTTGGCTCTGGGTCCCACAGTGGATTTAAAAGAAAAAACAAATAATCCCATAAAATAAAACTGAATTTTAAATGTAATTGTTCATGGCATATTTTCAAGAGTATCACACCAAACAGTTGACACAAATGATTACAAGTGTTTATTGGTTGTTGATGATGTTTGTGTTCTCATATTATTTGTTTAGCTCGTTGGCAACATTTGTATAATTCAACCAACAGCAATTATGGTCACAAGTCTCTGCCAGCTGGTATTTAGTAAACTAGAAAGGGAAAAAAGGGACAAACTTCTGGCAAAGGTCAGCCTCTGTGAACATGTTTCATTTTTTTTGCAATATATATTTTAATAGACACGTTAAAGTGCCTGCATGCCTGCCCTTCAAATACAAAATGTCAGATAAAACATTTTTGCATTTAAGAAATTTGGTATATTACACCTGATTTTATCCATTTTGTTGCTTAACTGGCATATTTTCTTTTGGATTTGGCTGAGCTAAAGTGAAACAGGAAGTGACATCAAAGGGTAACTCTCTGGTCTTTGTTTATTGAAGCATTATTATTTGAAATGTGATCCTTCTTTATCTCTCTCTGGCAGAGACTCAAATTAATCGAAAGAAACATCAGATTCTTTTCTGCAAATCAGTATGTGTTGTTGGCTGCAAAGCAAAGCTTTGTTCACATGCAGACATTCCCCTTTGTCATCATTTCCTGTTACTTCACGCGCAACAATTTCAACAACTGTTCATCTCAGCAGCATGAATATTTATTTATTCATTTATTTATTTATTTATTTAGTTAGTTATTTATTTATTTACTTGTCACATGTCATCAATAGTGTTCAAAACAACCATTCATATTTATTTGGATATCACAGGCAATTCAAAACGTAACAGTTTGTCTCATTTTTCCGGTGTGATGTATTCAAAACCTGTTTGATAAAAGCAAACGAACTAAGCCTCAGAAAATCATTGTTGATCTACAAATATTCAAGTATGGATCTAGTGGCATAAAAGGGAATGTAACAGGGAATTTAAAAATAGAACACTGAGTCACTGAGTGTGGTGTAGAGCTTCAAACAATGGTCAGACCCTGGTTTTTCAGAGGATAGGACTGAGTTGCCTGTTTTAACCTACACTGTAATGTGAGGCTTTGTTTTGTGGCATAAGTTATCATGCAGGATGATTGTGTAGTCACTCTATTTGCCACCTGTAGCTGCTCAGCTGCTGGCCAATCATTGGTCAAATTAGTTGTTGGCTCAAGCAGAAAAGTATCTTTTACAATCATGAATAAAGARGACCAAAGCAGTGGTGGATCTAGGATTTTTTTGAGCAAGGGGCCATCAATGGGCCACAGTTTTCATAGAGGGGCCAAGTATTTGTTCAACATCCTTGCACACACAGCGGGTAAAATAAGTATTGAACACTCACCATTTTTCTCAGTAAATATATTACTAGAGGTGCTTTTGAAATGAAATTTCCACCAGTTGTCTGTAACAACCCAAGTGATCCATACATACAAAGAAATCAAACCATAAATGTCCAGAAATGAAGTTATTTGTAATAATGTGGAATGGCACAGGGAAAAAGTATTGAACACATGAAGAAAGGGAGGTGTAAAAAGGCATGGAAAGGCAAGACACCAGCTGAACTCTCTCAGTAATTTGAAAGCAAGCCTGCCTCTTGTCAGTGCAAGTTAATATCAGCTGGTTCAGACCCAAATGATGACCAGGTATCACACAAGAAACATCTGATGATGGGTAAAAGTAAAGAGCTCTCTCAAGACCTTCACAACCTTATTGTTGCAAAGCATAATGATGGCATCGGTTACAGAAGAATGTCTAAACTTCTGYAGGTTCCAGTGAGCACTGTTGGGGCCATAATTCAGAAGTGGAAAGAACATTATTTCACCATAAACCAACCACGACCAGGTGCTCCTCYCAAGATTTCTGACAGAGGAGTGAAAACAATTATCAGAAGAGTTGTCCAAGAGCCTAGGACCACTTGTGGAGAGCTTCAGAAAGACCTGGAATTAGCAGGTACAATTGTTTCAAAAAAAAACAATAAGTAATGCACTGAACCACCATGGCCTGTATGCACGCTCACCACGCAAGACTCCACTGCTGAAGAAACAGCATGTTGAAGCTCCTTTAAAGTTTGTTGCACAACATTTGGACAAGCCTGTGAAATACTGGGAGAATATAGTCTGGTCAGATGAGATGAAAACTGAACTGTTTGGATGCCAGAATACACATCATGTTTGGAGGTCAAATGGCACTGCACATCAGCCCAAAAACACCATACCAACAGTGAAGTTTGGATGTGGGAACATCATGGTGTGGGGCTGTTTTTCAGCATATGGTACTGGCAAACTTCAAATAATTGAAGGAAGGATGAGTGGAAAAAATGTACAGAGACATTCTTGATAAAAATCTGCTTCCGTCTACCAGGATGATGAAGATGAAACGTGGCTGGACATTTCAGCAAGACAATGACCCCAAACACAAAGTCAAGGAAACTCTCACTTGGTTTCAGAGAAAGAAACTAAAGCTGCTGGAATGGCCCAGCCAATCACCTGACCTGAATCCAACAGAAAATCTATGGAAAGAACTAAAGATCAGAGTTCATAGAAGAGGTCCACGAAACTTCAAGATTTGAAGACTGTTTGTGTGGAAGAATGGGCCAAAATCACACCTGAGCAATGTATGTGACTAGTTTCTCTATACAGGAGGCGTCTTGAAGCTGTCATTGCCAACAAAGGCTTTTGTACAAAGTATTAGATAAATTTCAGTAAGGGTGTTCAATACTTTTTCCCTGTGCCATTCKACATTATTACAAATAACTTCATTTCTGGACATTTATGGTTTGATTTCATGTATGGATCACTTGGGTTGTTACCGACATCTGGTGAAAATTACATGTCATTAGCACCTCTAGTAATATACAGTATTTACTGAGAAAAATGGTGACGTGTTCAATACTTATTTTACCCGCGGTAAATCCTTGGTTTTGGTAAGGTTTATAAATTTTAAGCAGTCACATATGTTCCAAAAATTGTAACGTAATGTAATGTTATTTAAAAAAGCTTCCTTATCAATTTTACATGCAATTTTACTGCACATGGATAATATATTCTCAAAACATGTGAGAAAATGAAGCCATTGTTTGCCAGTTGAAAGATTTTTTTTTTCAAAAATTTTCAAGTCTTTTAAAGAAGACTTTTGTAAGATTGATTCATGCTGGACTTTACTGTTTGACTCATTAGCGCCTCTCATGTTTGGGTATGGAACTGCAGCCACCACCATTGCTCTCAAGCAAAGGACAGATGAGTGACAGGACAGGGGCACTCAGGGGGACAATCAGATTTCAGCAGGGGCCAATGCCCCTGTGGCCCCGCCCCTAGAACCGCCCCTYGACRAAAGTGARCCTATTTMYTTCTTACATCAAAAATGTCTGTCTTTTTGGATAATCCTACGTTGTGTTTTTGGTGCTAGAGTCTGCTTACTTTAAGGATGTGTGGCTGTGCCCTCATAACATCAAACCTACACACCCTCCCAACCTGCTCACATGTTGTTGCATTTGTCAGTTGTACTATAGCTAACTGCATATTTTAACATTTAACAGCAAGGCATGAGCTATGCAAATCAACAAAACACCGGATTCATTTAAGTGTTTTTGTAATATTATAAGCAGGAAAATGTATGTTCTATTGCATAGGTGGTGGGACTGCAGCGAGTCTGCTAGGTAAATCCAGTCCTTTGCTTCAWCTTGTGGCTGCAGGTCCAGTTTCCAGTCATAATTTAAGTTGATTGTTTTTTACACCTAAGTATCTATCCTCTGTCAGTTTTAATTTTGTAGTTTTTGCATATTTTTTTGCAAACTAGATGCTGTTTGATTTGTTGTCTTCCAATGAGTAATCCCTTGAGAACAGTTGTCATTWAAATTAATCTGCTCTCGTTTGTARYAACCTCTGGGCTGAAACAAATTTGSTTGGCAATTAAATGGTGTTGCTGGRAATGTGTGGAGAAAAAAAWACTTCATGTTCTCTTCCTAATGCCATCATTTGCATTTTCAACGGATAGAATGTTCTGCATTTATTTGACTTCTGTAGCCTTTATTCTTCACACGCATTGCTCCAAATTCCCCTCCTCCACACACAGTTTTTGCCACTCGAGTGTGAGAAAACACAGGCTTGCTGAAGTTATCAGGGAACACGACAACAGCACCGGCAGGCAGGCTCATCTTCCTCACTCATGTGCAGCGGGCCCCAAGGTTAGCAACAAAAACAGTTTAGCTCCAGAGATCCAAAATGGAGAGCTCCTTGTGTCGCTCTGGAGTGATAACATTCAGACTCTGTYGGGATGTCGCCGCTGTGAAGAATCTATAATTTCGAAAAAGAGCTGGAAGCGCTTATCTTTGCAAGCCCCTCGGCAAAAATAAAGAAATCATCTGGGGGGTAAAAGCACACATGAGAAAGAACCAATGAGATGCTGTGTTATGTCACTGCAAACAGGAGAAAAATCACTGGTCTGAAMGAAGACTTGTGTGGTCAAAGAGGGAGCAGTTGCTGTTATTATTCATGGATTTTTTTTACAGCAAGACAGCGACTCACCTAAAGTGGGTCCAAAAGGTCAATTGCTAATATACACAGGCAACTGTCTCTCTGTTACAGAAGTTGTTTCCGTTGAATATGAAAGAGGAAAAAGAAATTTGATATTCTGCTCATACTGCTTGAACAAAATTGCTGGGGTGCCTGAATATTGAYGTCTGTGTCGCAAAAGCAACATTATTCTCCTCATGCTGTGCCTCCGTTCGATTTTACTCTTTAGAAATGCACCTCGACATGTGCTTTATGATGTCCTTGAGCACTAAGGTATAGATCGAAGCTGTTCTTTTTTACTGGAACTCTCGGGAGGAAATGGCACGTCTGTGCAAAATGACCAGAATAATCAACAAGTTAAATTCCCAGAGTTCCAACTTTAACAGCTTATTATAACTCAAAATTTTCAATTTCAGAGTTGCCAATGTTCTTTTACAAATCGTGGTCATTAAGCAGAAAACGTCCCAATTTCACTCTAAAGTTGAGTTTTCCTCAGTGTGGCATCGATGATAAATTGATAGCAGGTATTTTAATCTCGCTGCTCACTGCTCCTTTCAGGTTTTCTTTGCTGATTGCTTTGCTGATTGGTTTCTTCACAAAATTCTGTCCTTGTTTACTGCAATGGGTTCATGTCTGTTAGTCTTTGAGCCAAACATATGCACATCATTCACTTTCATCTGCTTTAGAACACCCATTTTATGTTTTATTTATTTATTGTTATTAAGCTCGTTAAATTGGTGAAGTACTAAACTGTGAAATGTCCATCAGTGTAAAACTTTCACAGAATTCATCCAGTGGTGTTTTTCAGTTGTGCTTTAACTTAGACTTTCATGCTATCCCCCTCAATGTGACCTCTGCAAACCTTTCTTCATTTTTTATGAGTGAGATCAGTAAAACTTTACACACACACACACACACACACACACACACACACACACACACACACACACA
>NW_013952404.1:1255224-1263832 GCF_001266775.1 Austrofundulus limnaeus | reverse complement strand
GACCAGATAAGTTCCACTGAGATTAGAGATCTCTTTTGCCTGAAGGCAACATATTGTGCATGATTTTTGGTCTGTGGGGGGAAACAGGAGTAGAAAAGGCCACAGCATGAGAAGAACATGCAGACTCCTCACAGAAGGTTGCCTCGGGTCTGAACAGGGAATCAAACTCAGAACCTTCTTGCTGTGAAGCATCAGTACTATCCATTGAACTGCCGTGGCTAGCTAGCTAAAAGCTAAAAGCTTATTTCTCTTTTTTTCTCTCTCCAAATGACTGTGTTTCTTTTACACCAACAAAATCAACAGCAACAGAAAAAAAGCTGCAGATTTTTTTTTAATTTATCATTATTATTTTTTGTGACACAGTAATGGCTTGTGAGGAAAAATGATTTACTCTATGTTTTGTGACAGGCTTGAAAGTCCCAGGTGTATCTCCAAGTTGTTTTGTCAAGTGGCTAAAGTCAGAGAAGTTTGAACTTTTCTTTCACACAAAATGTTATTTTAAGAGAAAATATTCTTTACTCTATAATTTCCCCTCCTCTTCCCGTTTGACACTTGTTTATTAAGAATTTACACCCTGCCTTCTATTACCTGCTTAGAAATGGAGGACTTTGAGTTTTTTATGTTTGTATATGTCAAACTGCGCCATGTGAGTGTTTCTCAATCAAACAATGCAATTTGAGTAAGTCTACATGTTTAATGTATGTTTATTAGGAAGCTGTTTCCTAAATGACTTGTGATTAATACTGTATATTTTTCATTTGCAGTTTGCAAATCTCTTTGATATGGAACAATATGAATATTTTATTTGATGATTTTCATTATAGGAGCATGTTAGTGAGAAGCTGCTTATACAAATACATGTTTTATGTGTTACTACATCTTAATAATTGCTGCTGACTTGATATGTTCTATAAGTACCTATTTGAAAACTGTTTTGTAACCAGACGTTAAACTCAAACTGACTCCAGATCTGACTATCACACAGCATTAAAGTTCCTGTCTTGAGAAGAGTAAATAAAATATTTCCAGCTGCCACTTCCTCTCTGACCGTAAAAACTGTCCAAAACCTTGTAAAGCTCAGTTTGCTTAAGTAAGAGTTGTGTTTGATCAGTCAGAGCTGGAATCTGTCTTTCAGTGTTTACTCTTTCATCCACTCACCTTGATTGAAGCTCTGCTTTGTCACTAGACACCTTAATCACCAAGCAATGAGCGATGTCAGTCAGGCTCCCCCCCCAAAAAAAATCCCCAGCTGCAGGAGAGCAGGTTTGATGTCTGAGATCTGTGCAGACAACCAGCAGTCACAGGAAGCAATCGAATGCAGGCAAGCACCCAACTCAGTTAAGCCTTGTTATCCAAGAGAGAGTGGGGGAAATCAATGYTCTCCCTTTTGGGTGGGCACAGCGCTCACACACAGCAGTGGACTGTKGAGTCGTGAGACCAGACTGACTGACGTTTCAGGAAAGTTCGTTTAGCAGGACTTTGTTTAATCAGATGGGCTAAAGTTTACTTTTAGTGCATTAGGACATTGTTTTTGAACTCAGCCTGCAGTTGTTTGACTTTTTTATTCTGCACAGAATCTTTAGTACACATGAGGCAAACAGACTCAAATTTTAGTGGGGTTGTAGTGCTTGTTTTTTCACAGCTCCATTCATTATTTAAACCTCTTTTTTCTGTCTGTTTTATGGAAACTGTAGTCGTTCAGAGTTTGGAGGATGTTTTAGCTGCTTCAGAAAAGGAACTTTCTGAATTCACTGGAAATCTCCACTGGCACCGACTGACTTCTTAAATTCCTTCTTTTTGCTTGTGAAAAGGCTTCAAAATATTACAGATAGAAACTTCGCTGTAGACATTCATTTTTTGTTTCCTATAAACTGAAATGTAATATAAACATTTTATTATATTATTAGCAAACTGTTTTGTTATTCAGCTATTTACTTTAGCTTTATGGTAATGTTTATTCTGATAAAAGTTGTGATTGCTTATTGTGTTAAATTATTGTATGGCCGATTGTCTGTATCTCATGTTATATTGGCATTGTTACATTTTATTCTGAGCTTACATTCTCTGCTGTAGACATTAGATTTTTTTTCATTGCATTTATCAAACTGGAACAAAGTGGTCTTACATTTGATAACTAGCCTTGAACACAAAAGAACAATTCGGGTCTATAATATTTTCATTTCCAGCAACACCACTAATTTCCATTGACACAAGTAATCAGGCTTGTTTCACCCTCGAGAAAACCTGTTTGACTCCTGATCAGAATCAGACTCATCCGATGCAGCAGGAGCTCTTCTCTTTATTTCCCTCAAACAGTTTTTTTCCCTTGAATGTGAGAAAATCCAATATTTGTGTATTAATACAAAGCATGCCCATTCTGTCTTTCATATCATTAAATTACCTTCTAGCGACAATATTTACACACCACACTAATTGAGAGTGAATAGCTTTGCTTGTTCAGCATCTCTCGCTGATAGTTGTGCTCATATTTATATAAAGTCTGAGAGTTAAATGATTATATCACCATCGTAGTAATTCTTTATGGATAATGTGTTTACTCCCCCTTTGAGAAATTCTGCTTTAGTCCTAAACTGCAGGCAATATATTTGACTTTTTAAATTACTTTTGAGAATATCTGTTTTCACCACCAATAAACATTTCTTACTGCTGAATAAACAAAAGCAACCCTTGCAACCTAATGRTTAAAAGGTCATTTGGACCATTCATAAATGCCAAAGGCATTGAGAATGTTAAACAGAAGCAGAGCAGAGAAAGCAGGAAAAGAAGGGGGRTATTGAGATAACTCAACATCAGCCAAAATGCCACAGCTATCAATTCAGGTCTGCACACAAAGACTCTGTGCTTTTTCATGTTTTTTTCTTTATTTTGTCTGTGTGGATAAATGTTTGTTAGTTGGTGCATTTGACCAAACAGTTTTCTGGTTTTGCTGAGGATTTTAGTGAATGAAAAGCTTAATAAAGGACAACAGATATTCATGAGCTTTCTTCTTTGTTGCATTCACACTGCAGATATTAACACTGAACTGGGAAGTGATTTAAAAACTAACCATCACTGAGAAGTTAAAATTTATTATTGTTGTGTTTTTTTTTATGTATTGACTTCCTTTGTACCACTTATCTGTATTTTATTTGAATTTTTATTATCATTTTTATTTTGTGTATTTTTGGAGGGTGACTGAAGTACTGTAGTTTATGTAGCCAAGCTTTTATCAATATTTTCAAGTTTTTTATCTCAATCCTTCACAACATACTCATGCCATCTGAACCAAACCAAAAGAGCTCTCATATTCACTCAAACTGAAAAAGCCATTTTGTGATGCGAGCTAATAAAACACTACAATAGTTATTTATTAAAGTATATTACAGTACAGACACACAAAAAAGAAAGAAACCTTAATCCGAATCCTCCAAACACTGTGTCTCTACAAGAATCTTAGAGCATCTTTCTGTCAGCTGGTGAAATAAATGCTCCACAAAATCCCCCAAACCCCCAGCTTTGACAGGGTCATATTTTCTGAACAATGGGCCTCATGCAAGAACCGTTTGTATGAACAGATTTGTTCTTAAGTTGCGTGTGTGAGTGATTTATGAGAGGCATTTGCCAATTTTTTTTTTCATATTGTAAGATTTTTTTTTCAGATATAAACAAAAATCACATGTGGTCCAGACCTGGCATATATTTTAAGAGCAATCAGTCTGCTGTTATCCAGACTGATTTTCTTCGCTGATAACTTTATATTTCATTAGCTTGAAGATATTTAGAGTTGAAAATAAGTCACACTCCATAATTGTGTTGACAATCTATTCTGTTTGAATTTGAATTATATTTTTAAACATGTCAATTTAGCTTAACAATGTAATTGAAATTGGCTATTAATGCTATTGTATAACACTACAAGAACATTTTCAAGATCTCAAAATACAAATCTACTTAAATTATGTATTTTCATGAATAAACACTTCCTACTGTAGCCTTATATGTTATTATTGAGGTGGTAAGTATGCTAATTTCCTCTCTTTGTGCACCTGAATACATACAGGTGGCATTCATCACATTCACGCTCATTTACACACTTTTCCTGAAGTCAGAAGTGTTCGCTGAATCTGACGTGCCACGTTTGTATGAGCCCTTTGTACAAAAAAAGTAAGAGAAATTTATGATAAGAATATGAAAATATTCTTACATGAGGCCCAATGAGTCCAATTCTCACCCAACCTGGACTATCCCTCTTCTCTGAGAGTCCCCTTTGACATATCCAAGACCCCGGGCCACACTCCTGGCAGAAAGCCACCTTTTTTTAGGGGCCTTCTTGGACCATGAGACGAGGGCAGGAAAAAGCTGGCCTAGAATTATACAACATAATCAAATTACACAAAGATATACTTCATAATTCACTAGGGGCCCTYCGTGATGAGACGCCTGTGTGAGGTKAAAACAGCCTTTAGGAGGGTGCTACAAACCAGGGACAAACTCTGCCTGATAGAGGAGCTAAAACTGTACAACATATTCAAAATTGAGATATTTTTGTGAGGGACTTTGATGAGATAAAAAATGCTTATGAACAGCTGAAGCAACTTCAGTTCCCACAACCATCCATCCATCCATCCATTTTCTGTACACGCTTCTTCCTTTTCAGGGTCGCGCGGGTCACTGGTGCCCATATCCAGCAGTCACAGTGTGAGGGGCGGGGTACACCCTGGACAGGTCGCAAGTCCATCACAGTTCCCACAACCATCCGTACCCCAAATGTATACTCTGTTTCTGTGACAACGAGACAGGGTAGGGGAGTGCAAAGCTGTCAGTGTTCGACAGGAGCTGATAGCCGGCTAACATCCATTGTCGGGCTTCACCGTCTGTAAAATATTTTTAAAAATCCACCTTAGATGTTAATGAAACTTTCAGGGAAAGCTCATCGCTTGTAGAGCGACAGCTGACAGACATTTGAGCCAAATCGCAGGAAGGAAAYGTCTCAAAAACATCTAAACATCTAGCGCTATTGTTTTGCAGATCTAACCTCATRAGTCATGGACGTATGTTTGCCGTTTTGATCTTAAGACAGACAATAAAATGAATAAACAAAATTGAATTTAATATTGTAATATATTTAAATATTCTTTTATGTTTGTGTGACAAAAAAGTGACTAAACACTTAAATAACACCCTGTTGAATGAACCTTAAAATGTGTGCACATTTGTATGTGGATATGTGTGTGTGCATGGGTGGGGGYGCTTTTTATTATGAAGCCTAGTTTATCATCTGAGCTGGGTCGACATAATCTTTTAGGGTTAATGATTTTTTTTTCATCTTTTTGCAAATGTAATCATTTTTCCTCTACCTAACCCCCTAATCCTGTTTGAATTCACTCTACATTGGACAACACTTCATTTATACAAAAAAAAATGGAATGAAATACTTTGTGTTCTTGTCCTGTTCAATGAATGAAACCAAATTCATTGTATACACAAAAAAGTATTTTAAGAAGTATATAAAAATATAGGTAGTTGATCAGCACTAACATAATATGTTGGCCCATTGTTGAAGAAATTTAGCAATTATTTTGTGCTAGATGTCCTTCCTGTCCATATTTTGGTTGTTCAGGTTTAAAAAATGCGAATACAGCATATACTAAAATCACCAGACGTTATCAGACATTGGTCTGTACTCTTCCTTTTTCCATCTTTTCCTGCACACTAATGGCATATGTGGTAATGTTTCAAAACCCTTGCTGGTTGGAAGACTGACAACAGAAACTGCTTCCTGTAGATATCCAGGTCCCGTGTTTGCAGAGACAACACCACAGGCCTGGCAAACCTGCAGTGCAGTGCAGAAAAGAATTGCGTGGGTTAAAAAAAAATGCAGTTTTTTTTTTTTTTTTACTAAAACAAGCAACATGATGGATAGAATTGCCTGGGTGCCGAGTCTGTCGGTGAGACAGCTTTTCTGGCTCACAGGAGAAGAGGCTATTTGCTCGAGCGAAAATATGAGGCGACCGTTTTGAGCAAAATTTCTGAATTTGAATCGCGCAAACAAAGTGGAGCTCATCTCGAGTCCGGCAGGGTTTTGTTCACTGATTACATCCTGCTATGTTCAGAGCTATTTCAAAGAGAACAGCTCTGCCTGGCCTCATGTTCAGGGCTGCCTAAAAAAAGCATATCATAGGAATGATGGCAAAGCTGATAAAGTATTTTTTTCTCTTTTTTGATGATGCATTGGATCACTCTCCCCCATCAAAAGCCAAGATAAAAAAGGTGCCAGTAAAATGTTTAGCATTTCATAGCTTTTTTGTCTTTTTTTTTCTACTACTTCAGGTGAGTTTCTATTGAATTGTCTCTTTTTAAGACAAAATAAAGCAAACTTTAGAAGGCAGTTTTAAAGAATAATGAGTATGAGGCCACATCTTCATGAGCCAGATAATTTTGCTCAGCTCTGCACTTTTCAACTTCAGATTTAGCACTGATATAACTTGCATGTGGCCGTGTAAATGACTTCAATAATTCATTGTGATTATTTTAAACTTCATAAATATGTTAGCACAAAACTATAAGACACTGCTCCGTGTCTGCTCATGAACGCTGCTTAAGAGTTCTCATCTTAGACTCAAGTTAAAGTAAAGCACCATTTTAAAATATTAATAGTACAAAAATCATGACAGCTTCATCAATTTTTTTTTTATAATGGATAGTGGCATTAAGTGTTTTGGAAAAAGAAAAGAACTCAAATATAAAACGGGAAACAGCAGGATGAAAACAAACTGTCTTTAATAGAAAATAAAATCAAATTGAAAGTACTTGTTGTGGCTGATTATATTTAAATCATAGAAAAGCTCTCTGTTTTTTATTCCCTGCTGTTTTTGGCCTACTCTTTTCTTACATGAATATTTAAACCGAGTGAAATTCTGTTAGAAACACGTCAAAGGTGTTGTTCAGTCATCAGGAAGAAACCTCCTGCTGATAATCACGCAGGAGTCCAACACTCACAGTGGCATTAAGCTTTAAGATCYCATTTATATGATCCAGACTGCCAACTGTCTTTTCTGAAGCAGAGAGMATCAACCAGCAGAGTTGTGTCATCTGTCTGTTTCTCAGCAGCCCTCCATCCACTGCCAGCTTCTGGAGCCTGGCTGTAGGCTGCTATAAATATCACAAAGCTCTCTGTGTTGGAAAAACAGATCAAAAATAATGAAGGAAGCTTTTTTTGTCCAAATTATTATTTTTTTCTAAGCTCTTTTAGTATTTAATTAGTGATAGCCAGAGGTTTTCCCATGGAACGTCACTTAGGTGGTCTCAGGTTGTCAAGTTTCCAAATGAAGTATCATTACAGTAAAACCTTCAGCTAACATGGAATTTTTATTCCTAAATTGTAACCGTGACTTCTTTCTCTTTCTTTCCAGGTGTATGCATTTRCCAGGTATATGTTCAGTTATGTACCACAATCAAGTAACTGTTACATTCTGTTGTTATGAAAATGCTGTATAGGCCTATTTCAAAATTTAAATTGATTTTGCATCATAGCCTATGTAAATGCCTTGAAATTGGCCTCTGTCTTTTTAACAATGTCCTACCATTTCCAACATGCCCACTTCAGCACACCTTCACAACCATTTTTCATGCTGTTTACATACTTTATAGGAATATTGTCAAAGTACATTGTCTTTGGCATTAAAAAATACATTTTCTTGATGAAGGGATTTTTTATCGAAAAAAAAACTGGACTGAGCAGTAGCTGGTATTATCAGCTCAACAGACATGCAGTTCCACCAGGTGTTTGCTGACTGATGCTGCCTCCAGTGGTGTAGCTGTGTAGGGGAAGTGRGCTCTGCTGGGCACTGAGCTCCTGGGAGGAGCTTTGGAGCTTTGCATGAGCAAGGGTTTAGGCTGCTCCAAATGGCTAGTAGAAGATTCAAGGATTTCTCAAACAAGTACCAAAAGCAACAGTCAGTGTGTATTTTTGATGAGGGAATGACATGATATAAAGCTTGATTAAAGTGATTAAAAGTGATTTTCAAGGTCAGAGATGCATCAGGGCATCAGGGGATGCATTTATTTATGAAATGTGGTGACACGTGAAACTTCCCTTCAAAGTTGTGTTTGTGTGTGTGTGGATGGGTTTTTCCCACAACGTGGGGAAAAAATTTCCCAAAAAAGCAGCCTCATGGGGGCCGAAGTGCATTGTGGGGAACAATGGCAGGTCCCCACGAGTCCAAATGCAAATTACGGGTGGGGGATTAGGNGATATTAAAAATTTGAGCCATATAAACAAAGATGATGCATATCCAATCCATGTACCATAGAATCTCTTGGTTTTGCCAACTGCTTTCTATCAGGCGTAATCATTTTCAGTCAAGTGTTTTATTTTTAAGAAAGCTTGATGTAATCTGAACACCAGGTGTAGTATTTTTGACTTTTAAAATGGGGACGATTTGGGGAGAATCTCAGGAGACAAAGCTTTATGCATATAAGTGTCTAGAATGTAAATAATAACAATAAAAAACGAACTGTAAAAATGTGTTTTCATCTCCCAGAGATACATTTTGTGATTATAGACAGCCATAGTCAAAATGTATATTTATATTAAGTGGGTAAGAAA
>NW_013952404.1:1252001-1255036 GCF_001266775.1 Austrofundulus limnaeus | reverse complement strand
GTCCTTGGCAGTTGACATTGGCTGGCATGTCTGAACTGTCTGTCAGAGTGCAGTGTTTGTAGCTCAAAACTTTGAGTATTCAAAAGCACTCCTGTGTTTCATCCCATTTTTAACATAGTTTCTCCAGCATTTTTTTATTTGAATAAATCACGTAATCAGGACTATGAGTCTCAAACTAATTACTATTCTAGCTCTGAAAAATAACCACTTAGCTTGTAATTTTCTTTAAATATGTAACATTAAATGCATCTGCAGGAGTGACTAAATTATTGTTACCATGAAAAAGAAACAGTTAGAAATTTTTAAATAATTTAGGATTTAGACTAAATATTTCCAGGATCCATTCTTTTTCAAAACTAAATGTTAATTTACAATCCAATTCATTTTATTTCACCAGAATTAAATTGTCTCTTTAGGTTTTCTCAAATAGATTTTTGCTAGCCCTTTTGTCTGATAAAGTCGTTGAGTGTATAAATATTTCACCACAGAATGGTGAAAATGACACCGTGCACATCATTCTCACAAATTTAAATGTAAATTGCTGTTATCTTCTTGGCTTACAATCCAAGCACTGGAGTTCAGAGTGCTATTTTTTTTCTGAAAAGGCAATCATAATGTTGGTGTTTCTAAATGAATTGAATCTCAACTCTGGTCTGAGTCCATTCGATGTGTTCTTCTCATGAATCCACAGACTGTAACACAAAACAAAAACTTGGGTTTTAGATAGAACCCAGGTGTTTCATCTGTGCTCATTTTACACTCACAAGTAAATCAAGCCTTTCCAATTTGTTTTTATATATAATTTAGTTTTCTCATTCCTTAATGAATCAGTCACATTCTTTTCACAGAAAATACAGAAAATATTTCAGTGAAGTACAGCAGTTTCTCCACCAAAGAAATTCACATTACCGTATTCAAAGTTTTGTGGGTTTTTTTGAGTTTTTTTTTTTTTTGAACATCACAAATGTCTAACAATTATTCACCTACAATAAAAGACTTGAATATATTCAAAACTGGAAAGTAGACGTATGCATTTAAATCCTTCAGTGGGGGTCTATATAAAATGGAACAGCAATGCTTTGGTCTGAATTCCTCCTTAATGTAACTCCACAAGCCCCTCTTTCACCCCTTTTCTGAGGTGTGTCTTAGATCAACTCATTCTGAGGCTGTCCAGCTTCCAGAAAGGTCCATTCTAGTTTGATAGAAGGGTTTATGACTATATAGCGGCACAGAAACTTTTTTTTTACAAAATAATTAAAAGATGTCAACAAAGGCAGACTTGTCCCTCCAGCCTTACATGTTGGAGCCAGAGTCTGACCCAGACCCAGAGGAGAATGAAGACCATCAAATTGTAGTTGGTAAGTCCAGACCTTATAGCAATTCTGTTGTAAATACTGTGACAGCATAGTTCAGAAAACATCATAGAAAATTAAGAAAACTGAACTGGTTTTAAAATTATGATCCAAAAAGAATATAAAGACATTTTTGCAGCACCAGGATAAACTAAATTCAAAAATTTGGCACTCCTAGAGACTCCAAGTACACAACAAAATGGTTTAATAATTGTTAAATTTGAATGATGTGTCCCCTCTATAAAGATATAAAACTCACATTGTGCAGATAAACCAAGAGCAGTCAGTTTGTAAAAAAACAGTTTTTTTGTGATTATTCATCAATTCACCCAGTATTAAAACTAATTTTTTTGTCAAATACACTCTGAAAATATGCTTATATCATTTTAATGGTTACTCACTGAAAGCTTTTTGTTTTTGTTTTTGTTTGTCTATCTCTTATTTATTTATTTACAGTTCAACAATTTGTCATTCAGAGATTACGGCACACAAGAGCCCCAAGTCTTAATCTGTTGAAGGCTCCATGGGCTTTTAGCACATTGGTTAAGAAGGATGGATACAAGCTGAAAAGGATTGAATTTGAGCCCAGATGGAGTTCTACAAAAGTTCATGTGCAGAGAAGACAGTAATTCTAAACAAACTTTGGTTTGGGTTATTGCTTTGCCGGCAGACAGGCAGTTTGATAGAAGAGCTTCACTGCATTGCTCACTAACAATAGAGAGTTAGTCTTTCTGGCTGGACTGCTCTTGGAAAAGCTTCATGTAGCCACATATTTTCCATGGGCACTTAAACGCACAAACACTACATAGCTTTTTTATTTRTTAGTGCAGAGTGAGAGCTCTGCAGTGCAGACGGTGTGCATTTTATTCCACGACTGRGTACAGTTTGGTGGGTTTTTGTGCAGAATTACAGCTGCAGCTGTCTAATTGAGGCAAAAGAAATTATGGATGAATAATCTAAACCTAGAGGGAAAATGCACATCTCAGGACTGGGATTTGTCTTCTAAAAGTAGCTTGTCGGATGCTTGCAGGAGCTCAGTGGTGTATGTTTAATTCAGGAGTGACCATGTGTGCTTGTGGAACATACAGTAAGTGAGTAGTAAAACAGCTTTCTGCTGCCATGCATGTCAAGGCAAGAATACAAGAGAATGATAATTCCTGAATCTGTTTTCAGACTGTTTATATTGTAAAATATACATAACTGTTGTAGGAGTGGAAAAAAAAATAACATGCTGGGTAACAGTGCATTTGTAAGGTAACTGAGGTGGTCATCGTAGTTGTCAAATCCACATGTGTTTTGTAGATTATTAGAAGGGTGGAATTRACGTGCTGTGGAAGCAAAATGTGTCAAGTTCTTGGCCCCCTGCTGAATTCATTTCCGTTATGGGTTTGACTCCACCAAGGTTAACTCTTGTCTCCGACCCTATTTATGGTGTTCAGGATGAAGCAGTAATGATGAGAAATTGACTTGAAATAATACACTTTCAGGGATATACAGTGGGTAAAATAAGTATTGAACACGTCACCATTTTTCACAATAAATATATTACTAGAGGTGCTAATGACATGAAATTTTCACCAGTTGTGTGCCATTCCACACTATTACAAATAACTTCATTTCTGAACATTTATGGTTTGATTACTTTGTATGTATGGATCACTTGGGTTGTTACCAACATCTGGT
>NW_013952404.1:1249335-1251698 GCF_001266775.1 Austrofundulus limnaeus | reverse complement strand
GGATGGATGGATGGATGGATGGATGGATGGATGGATGGATGGATGGATGGATGGATGGATGGATGGATGGATGGATGGATGGATGGATGGATTAGGAAATGTTGACTCATTTTTTTATAATGACAAAATAAGATTTCAGATTTGACAAAAACAATTTCTCACACAACAAAATGTTGCGGTTATTTGCTGAATCCAGTTTCTAATAAAAGCCTTTTGGATTATTTCTTCAGGCATCGTAGAACTGGTCAACATTGGAACATTTAGAAATGACATGCTGCATTTGTCACAGCAGATCCAAAGTCAGAGCTGAAGGCCAAGTGCACAAAGCTCACTCAGAAGATATTCACATACCAAACAACCTGTCAAAGGAAATTTCACAAATTTCCATGCAGCTAGCTTTTTATACAGCTGACATAAATTTCATTTGATAGATGGTTGAAAGAAAAAAATGCTCTTGCTTTTATTCTTTCAGAGACAACATTCACATGTGTATATTTATTCAAGTGATGAAAAAACTCATGGTGGGCCAGTAGTTAGTGCTGTCATCTCACAGAGAGAAGACTGTTGGTTTTCCTCCTGGCCTTTCTGTGTGTAGTTTGCATTTTATCCCTGTGCATGCGTGGGTTTTCTCCAAAACTATCCCTAGGCGTAAGTGAAAGGTTCTGAGAATCTTCACCAGTAACGTGAAAGTTTATTTTTTTTTTGTCTCTACATGGCCTGCTGATGGTCTTGTGGCCTATCCAGGTGGTACCTGTCTCTCGCACAATGAATGCTATAGGCACCAGATTCCCAACATTTTTTTTTTACTCATGAGAATTCAAGTATTGCAAATGATAATAGAAATAAATAAATGAAAGCAAAGAAACAAATACTCAAATTAGGCAATCTGGACTTCACCAGACCAAAAAAGCAAATTAGATGTCTAAAAAAGACTGATGTTTTAATAGCCATATTGTATGAGTAAGGGGTTTGACCTTTTCCCCAGACAGCTAATGCAAAGTTGCTGTGTTGTTGAGGCCATGCTAATGAGGTAGAATCTGACATTTAACAATGGTTGCATTTAGAAAAAAGAGAAACACTATAGTGAAAAAAGGTTTAACTGCAGACAGTCATCACAGTATGCCAAATGATTTGCTGCAGACCTGAAGGTCTTTGGATTAGGACGGCCTGGGAAACGTGTCATTTATCAAGTGGCTGTTCCCACAGTAATGAGAATCATAGGACAGTTTGTAGGCTTAGAACTCCATCATTTCAAAGGCAGTTATCAAGGGCACTGAAGTCAGTATACCAAATCAGGTGAAAGGTTGTGGCTAGACTTATATGATACCCCATGCTTGATGTGCCAGTTTCCTTACTGCTCTACAAAGCTATTTAGAAAACATAAGATTGCTGTTACAGTGCCTCCAAGCATTCCACCATTGGTAAGCTTTGAAGAAGGTTTTACTGACAATAAATAATGAAGGAGTGGATCAAATTTTAGAATGGTATCGCATCAGTGTCGAGAAAAGTCATCTGTTGTAGGTATGAACATCCTCTATGTTTTCATCCGAAACCAAAAAATATGGATTTATTTTTTTATGGATTTGGTTAGCTGGTCTCTTAATAAATTTTTGGAACATTTTTTTTTCCATGGGAGGACATGTCAAAGGTGGAACTTCTGTTCTACTCTGTTCAACTAGCTGGATATATATTTGAATTGTGATCACTGGATTCTCCAGATTGGCTTGGTGGTCTCCTGGTGTTCTACAAAACAATGTCGGTGGCTATTCAGGCCATTTCCAGGCTGCCTGACCATTATGAATGATTGCCGTACTATCAGCACTCAGACGTTTGCCTTGAGCGAGCTGGGACAAGGTCTGCAAGCGGTTCTGCTGAGGGTTGCGGGCCGGCTGTGGTTCCTGGACTTTGCTGGCCAGCTGGAATTGATCTTGGAGAATCTGATAGCTCGGCTGGGAGGAATTGTCCACATTATTTGTCTGAATGGATTTGTCACCTTGAGATGTACCAGCGGACATTAAGGCTGATGGAAAATTATTGTCTGCCTGCCCGAAAACACTTCTTCTGTTCCCAAAAAACTGATTACAGATTCGTACCCCACCCCTCCCCCCCATGTGGCTTTAAGAGTGGGTCTAATTTATCCTGGTGTTTACATTGACTTGAGGCTCCTCCCCCACCTCTCCCCCTCTCACTTCATTTAATCTGATCTCCTAAAGGTCAACCTGGAGCTGCACAGAATGAACAATTCAGCACCAAAATTCTGAACAAATGGCTGAGCTATGTTTATTCATTTTTTTATTTATTTATGGTTTTTTTTTGGAGGCTGGGTTCTTCAGACTCATTCCCTCTAAACTCACCTACTCCTC
>NW_013952404.1:1247118-1248668 GCF_001266775.1 Austrofundulus limnaeus | reverse complement strand
TATAATATGATGTTTTCATTTTTTTTCTTCCTCATCTATCCTTCTGTGTTCTTTTTGTTTTTCTTTTAAAATGTAGTGTGATCACTGCTGGTTGCCGCATGACCTGATCACCTAGTCCACCATGTTTTTGTCATGTGTGTGTCTTCTTGAATGGGTGTTCTTTAACATAATTTGATTGTGCTCCATACAATGACAATAAAGGCATCATCAATCAATCAATCAATAATCCTAAAAGATTTAACAGGGGAAAAATGAAAGAAATTGTGGGCATGTCAGTTTTTTTCAAAATAATCAACAAAATTCTTTATTTTTTTTATTTTAATATGCACTTAGCATCATTCTTCAGCTTAACAAGGATCAATGGTAAAATCACAWTCAGAACATGTTGGCATTGTAGGTGAATACAAGGAATTTGTCCTGGGATTCTGACGAGACATTTCAACATAAGGAAGACATAGAATAAACGCAAACAAAATTCATCTGGTATTTAGAGTGCAGCATAGTGACTGGCAGTAAACAGTATGTTTTATTTAGTGGCGGTTCTGTATCTCCTCTTTAAGTTGTTACTGCTGCGTATTGTAGGCAGCAGCACAGGTRGTTGCCACAGGCTTCATGCTGCAGTCATTTTTAGGATCTTTATAATGCATTTGAAAGCAATGCATTTTAAGATTTAGAAGGATAAGTTAGATTAAAATCAGCTTTACTCAAAATGTATTTTCAAAACTACACAAAAAAATAATAAAACAAAATAAAATAAAATAAATATCAAAGCCACAGCTCTGAGCTGACGGCAGGAAAATAACCAGCAGTGAGAGAAAAAAGTGCATCTGCTGCACCAGTGTGCTAAAGGCTGGATGAGAAGTTTGAGATATGAAATAGCAAACATAAGCCAAGTGTGATTTTCTTTGTCATGTTTCATCCCAAGTTGCACATTTTATTTTACTTATTTATTTCATTTTACATTTTATACTGTATATGCAGTGCAAAACTGACAGAGGAGATGGTAAACCTTCTCTTCAGCTTTTGGACATGTTTCTACACAATTATAAGGGTGAAAGACGACTCAAACTGTGTAGTTGAATTAATGATTTAAGATGTTTTCCAAAGAGAAAAAGTAAACCATTGATCAATCATTTATGTGATGTAGATCAAATTTAGTTCCCATGTTCCCATGGTGTCTGGTAGTGCTAAACATTTTAACTGAAGGATATGTAGCAACAGATGCTGTTCATGTGGGAGGCACATTTATGGCTTGCCAAATAATCTTACACTCCAGTGAGTGAGAAGAGAGAGGAAACGTCTTGCCGAGTGGCTTTTGAAAGAAACTGCACGCTGGAACTTGTGTTGAAATAATCTTGTGTATAATTCAATAAAGTGGTGCTTATGAGTGTTTCCAGTTGGGTTTAGGGTTCCAAGAAGCGAATGTTGTTGATCAATTTTGACTCCCTAATCTTGGTGTTGTTTTTTTATTTATTTATTTTTTCATTGAGTTGGAGCATACTTTGTATCTCCTGCTTACATTTTCAAATAAAAAGTAAAATGTAATATGC
>NW_013952404.1:1242793-1247108 GCF_001266775.1 Austrofundulus limnaeus | reverse complement strand
TTCTTTTTTTCCCTCCACACAATTTTCAGTGTGGTTCACCGGTGACCCACATCAGACTTACATGCGGGTGGTTAGCAGCATAAATCCATTATAGATTAAACATGTTGTAAGTACAGAGTAAAGCACTATGTGCTTTTGGCCTCTATGATATCAGTATGCCTCAGGCTTGGTGTTAGCATTTTGGTGTCTGAAATTCAAACAGTGGAAAACACTGAAAACACACTGCAGCTACATTAAAAAACATATTTTTAGCTGTTACTGTTTTGCAAATGACATACATTTTCAAGTCTTCAGCATAAAGCTATAAGAAACCTTCAGATTTGGCTGCGTCTTGTACGACATTTTCCACCATTAGAAAACCAAAATAAACTGAATAATGAAAACCARGTTAATGAATGAGTTTGAGAGCAAAGCTGTGTGTTTGGTCTTAAAGGCCACTAAAAGCACCTGTTGTGAGTATTTGATCAGGTTTGATAGGCATGCCTGAAGGCACTATACACATGCATTGGCTGTAGCACTTCATCAGCCTTTATAGATGCCAACACCTTTAGCGATAGTAATAAAGTGAACAGGCATCTAGACAGAGTCYCAGATATGTTATTAGATTTAAAAACAAACATTTATCAAATCAAGTGAAGGGCATCTCTTCTTGGACTTAATACTCCAGGCCTAATAGCTTAAGTGTGTCATTGAAAATAATATACAGTAAATGAATACGTTTGCAAAAGGAACCTTCTGATTATAATACAAATATGCAAACAGCTGCTTGTTATTTATCTAAATAAATAAATAAATAAATAAATAAATAACAGCATCATCACATGCGAACCCAGCTGGAACGCATCCATGGCATCCTCCAGCCACAGAAGAAAAAAAATATATATCAGATTGCAAGTGACCTCAGCTCTGCTGCTTGAAATCCCACTGCTGCCATAAGAGGCTTTACTACAGACTAGAGGCGGGTGAATAGGGATAATTTAATGAAACATTAGACAAGAGCACTCCACAGTCCTTTTAACAAATTGCTTCCTTCACTGCCAAGCTTTCCTCAGGTTGGGTTGCCCAAAGGAGAAACTGAGTTAAAACAGAGGAAAGGAAGACGGAACCTGCAGCTCTAGGGATGTTARGATGACCCCAAGTTATTGAAATCTAAATGATAAGGCTGTTGGTGGGTGAGCCTTTGTTGGAAAATCTACTTGTATATTCATAAAAAAAAAAACTTTCCACAACACACAGAATGGATTAAGCACAATGGCAAGAAGTCGACTTTTGCCCGGCGAGGACTAAAGTCAAACTTTGTTCACTGCTGACTGTTGCCATAAACAGCTGTCTGTTGCCTCTTTGCTGCCAATGCTAGGTTGGAAAAAGATACTGGCAGATCTCAAAGAAACATTTTCAAAGCGTCCCAAAGTAGATTCACCCCTCATTGCCTTTGTACTCTTCCTAAGCTTGGACTTTGAAGCAGGCTGGCGTAAAGCCTTGAATTAGCTTAATGAGATTGCAGGCGCATGACTTAGTTTTCACGTGTAGAGAGTCACCGGCAGATACCTGGTCCCAGTATGGTAATACTGTGATTATTTTTAGAGCAGCATTGAAAGGCGTTAAGAAGTTGTTGTTGTTTTTTTTTTTTTGAAAACATTAAGTATTTAAACTTATAGAAACCTGTAAATTATGTGTTAAAAACAGAAAAGCATCTAACATATGCAGTGTAAGACAAAGGGATGGATTTGTCTGTAGTTTTTCTGTCAATGAAAATGTGATTCAGTTTATGGCAGCAATACAGTAAAGCACACACTTTGACATGATGAACAGCCAAATAGGCATCATGTCTGTGGATGTTCGTGGTTTACAGTGTAAAGCAAAGAAGGGAAAAACATAATAAATGTTGTGAACTTAGGTGTATTGATTTAAAAAAAAAAAGCACAAATTCATTGAGTGTTTTTTTACTTCTGGGTACAAGGGCATTTACTCCTTGTGTTACATCAGAATGTCATGCACATCAGTTGTAAATAAGAATCTCATTTTAGTGTTTACTGGATGATGACTTGTTTATCTGTGGCTCAGGGACACTTTCTCATAGCATTATTTAAATGCAAAAAAAATGCATCTGTACAAGTGATTTTTTTTCAAGAATAATTTAAACATCACTGTAAAAATGTAACTTTGATCATTTTAAAAAATGATTATTCGTGAATATTTAATTTTAATGTGCCTTGTTTTGGAGAAGCAAACAAAAACAAACACTATTTGTTTGCATTTATTTATGCATTCATAAATGAATTTGTGATTGTGAGTAAATTATAACAGAGTAACTCCTAGGTGTCATAAAATTCTTATTTCAATGTTTTTATTTCACTGCATTTGGTATGGCTTCCAAAACATATCAAAAGACAGGATGTCACTTTATTCACTTGTGATYCCTAGTAACTTTTTTATTTTATTATTATTATTTTCCTGATTGCTTGTAATACCATCTAAGTGTAAAATAATAGCTTCAAATGGAGTGCTGCAGTGGAGTGTGAACTGTGAGAACATTCTTAGTCGGCTGTCACTAACAGATTCTCCTCCATTTTTTGACAAATTTAACAWTATTGCCCCTACTTAGCTTTAAAAGTTTAATGAGATGCTACTTTACCAGAGGTGTTGAAATGAATGAAATTGAAGGTATATTCTTTCTTAGCTCTTGTTTTTCCAAACAACATGTCCTGATAAAAGTGTGTTGTCTTTGCTTTTGTTTCTACTTTTTGTTTGTTAAAACATTTAGCTTAATTGACGTGCATCCCCAGTGCACTCTTGGTTTAGCAATATAAATGTTGAACTGTGAAAATAATTGGGACACAATAAGCAGCTGTCTCATGCAAACAAGCCAAGATGTTAAAAACTATTAATAAATGAATCATGTTTGCGCAAACTGCTAAAAGAAAACAGTTTGAGGAAAGCAGACATTTACTCTACTTTTGGCTCTACACTGAGCAGCTATTAGCTCCTCAAACATGCCTAAAAAAGGAACAAAACCATCCCTTTAAGACATTACCAGAGAAACTTGGAAATAGGCCTTTAAATGATGAATTTGCATTGTAAATTGAGTTCATTCTAGTCTTAGAACTCTGACATAACCTGACAAATCTWTTGCAGCTGTTTGGAAAATGCTTGAAGGTCTGAGAAATGCTTTGGGCTCATACGCACTAGCCACAGATTTTCCAAAGTGTGATCCAAATGGGTCCGCAGGCTTTTTGTCAGGTAATGCTGACGAGCAGAACACGAAAATCACATTAAACCCTGTATGAGTCATCCTCCAAATGCATGAGAGGCTTTGTAGAGAAGTATTCAAATCTCTTCATAGCYGCGGTTTGTGACACGTAACTTTGATCACAAACATCCAGTAATGCAGTAAAACCATAAGCTGGTGTCCTGCTTTCAGTCCGACACAGGAGTGTTCAGACAGTCAGGGACAAGCTGAACCGTATTCATGCTGAATAATCTGAGTCTCTCGCTGTTTTATTGAATATTTCAGGAGCGTTGATCAGTCCCAATATTTCTTCATGTGTTCAGCCACTGGTTTTGTTTGAGCTCACTTTTATAGCCTCTCTTCAGTCTGCTCAGATACAATTTGACGTCAGTGGATTGTGGGAGAAGACACAGCGAGGCTGAGATGAGCTTCTTTACACCTGAGGGCATCTGCGTCAGTGTTTCACAYTCACACAATGGTTTGTTAAACTGTCTTTGGTGGGAGTGGGAAATATATATATATATATCTTTTGAGAATCTAATACCAAATAGAGGTTTTTTATTGCTGTTTAATATTTTATCATCTGATAGTCTTTGCCTGAGATGGATAGAGTTGTTACAGCTCTCCGGGCAGTGGGGAAAAGCAACCTTTTGTATGCCRCACGTGTAAATTAACAAAATTGTAAATTTATTTTATGTTTTCACATGTAGCAACAAGTAAAGGGGGCTAACAGGTGCCATAAGAAGATTACCAGAAAGATAAATCTGCTCAGTGACAGAGCTTACCTCGCCTGAGCGCCAAGTATTTGTTTGATTTGCAAACAACTGATCCATGTTGCTAAAAGATTACAAAACTGGGACTGTTAGACATCCTGTGACAGTAAAAATCTTGTGTCAGAGGTTCCTAATGCTTGGGGCTTTGAACCATTAAGGGCGATGTTTTGGTGGTTGCTATTCAAAAATGTTGAAAATCTTAACTTGATAGATGGTGGGATTGATTCTTAACAGTGTCCCGATGCATCTCAGTAATCCAGGTAAAAAATCAAAAAGAAAAAAACTGTATAGGTCTTCTGGACGGGTTCTTCTC
>NW_013952404.1:1229045-1241358 GCF_001266775.1 Austrofundulus limnaeus | reverse complement strand
ATGCTGACGTCTGGAAGATATCACGAGATATGAACAGTGGTCATTGTCAAGGTGATACAGAAATAATTAGTCCATGACAAACTCCAAAGATGTTTGTTTGACAAAGGCACCATTTGCAACTTTAACTATTACAGAAAGGGCAGATTRGTAGCACATTTCAAAAGTATACCCACTGTAAAGCTTTGCAGAATGACTCATCACTGTGCAAATAAATGCTTACTTGTGTTAATCTGTGACATATTAATATCCCTTGTTAGCTTTTCATTGTCTGTGAGTTTTACAGGTGTAAGGCAGCAGAGAAGCATATAGACATGAACAGTTTCTTTTCATTCAGCATTAATACGATGTTCAAATAAGAAACTGCCTCTAGTTACACTTGAAAAGCCAATCAAATATTTGGAAATGATCAAATTTATCAATGGGTTCTACAAGTTGAAGTTATATATTTAAAGTAAAAGTGTATTTAAAATAAATATATAACATTGTAAAACATAACAATGCAAAAAATAGCAGTTTTGACAGTAAAACAGACCCAAGTTTTGAGGTTATTAAGCCATTATTCAATATGTTCAGAAAGTGGATTGGAACTAATGTGTCAAATCATCTTTTTAGTTTTTTTTTTAGCTAGAAAAAAGCTAACTACCATTTGGTACTGCATACACAGTGGCAAACTTAAAAGAAAAAAATCAAATATGCCTCAGCAGGATTTTTGGGGGGCTCCAGTTGTTCCCTCGATCAAAAGACATTTATAAATTCAAAATCCTGTTGACAAGCACTGCTAAAAACCCTTGTTTGAATAACTAAATAAACACCTTATTTAATTGAAAAAAAATGTTATGGTTGTGGTTTTTAGCGCATGCTCATTAGGGCTCAATGTCATTATTTCCTCTTTTTAAGAACACAAAGCTGAAAACAAACACGTTCATTTTGAAGTGTTTTAAGCCATTTTGCTCTTAAACTGACATCTACAAATTCTAGCCCCATACATACCAACTATATGCCTTGTTTTCTCAGTGGAAAACCTCATAAGTTTTTTGTTTGTTTGTTTGTTTGTTTGTTTGTTTGTTTGTTTGTTTGTTTGTTTGTTATCCAAATGTAGAAATTACATGATTACATCTGATACAAAAACATGTTTAAAAATCTCAAAATTATAATGGGAAACGTTCAAAACATATTTCACACATGTCACACATTTATTTAGCATCTTTCTGTGTTCATCTCTTTTTTTCTGTGGAAGAGAGAAGTAAATGCAACAGAAAAGTTGATTTTGCAAAACTGAGTTTGGGGTGAACATGACCTAATGACAGTAAAATGGACTGAGTGRGTTTGCACGGTTTGGAAGCCACACTAATGTCTTCAATCATTTCTAATAATTTCTTCCCCTCTGTTTTTCTCATTGTTCTGCAGAGGAAGAAATAATTGATGAAGTGGAGGACTTCTTCCTCGGCACTAACAGACAGTGCAGCCTACATTCAAGTGAGGAGGAAGACTTGGGGTTGTTTGTAGCCCTCAGGAGGAATTCAAGGTCAGTGAACAAAGTCTAGCTTTGTGTAAAGAGAGTGAGAGAGAGAATCTGCCTTTCTCCTGACTGTTAGTATAAAGTATTAAAAAGATAAGATCTGGGGAACAGGCTCCAGRACGTACATGAACAAATACAGGAGGATAAATGTGAGATTTTTTTTTCTTCTTTTAGATTTTTTTTGTCTAATTTTGTTATTTTCCTTTACTCTCCATTCTCCTTTTATCTTCCAGTTTCACAACTTTCTTTCAGAGTATTTTTGGACCATTCACCTAGTTTTGACTTACAAATCAAAACCCGGAGTGAACGCCAGAACCAGGAAGCAAACTTTACCAAAAGACACAGATGCATATTTACAAAACCAAACAGGAACCAGGCTCAAAATAACAGATCACTGAGGTTTAAAATAACCCAAGCCATAGTATATTTAACAGTTTCAAAAATGAAGCCAGAACACAAAACCAAAATAAAAACAACCTAACATTGAGTGCAAATCTAACAGACTGCAGACTGAAGTAATTTTGGTAAAGCAAATTATTAAAAAGGCTTAATTAAAAAAAAAAAAACATTGTTCATCTGTATTTGTTCTTTACTACTTTTGTTTTGTTTTTTTCTTTTTCCCCATCCTGATTTTTTAGTCTTATAGTCTATTTTTTAGTGATATAACTTATTTATCTCTCTCCTTTTGTTCTTTATTTCTTGTTCAGACTTATATTCTGCCGTAATGTTTCTTATACCCGAATAAAATCACTTATCAACTGTCCAAAACAAACATAATGTCTAAGGATTTATCCCCCCATGAAGTACACACACTGAGAAGAATTAGGATTTTAATTGCTTCCCTATAGATCTCTGGCTCACTAAAAAAATAATAAAAATAAAAAATGGGTTAATTGCATTAGTAGAGAGACACTTAGATTCAGTGTTGCCAGCTTAAGTTACTGCAGCGAGCACGCTCCAGAGTCGCACGTTATTTTGTCTCTGATATTTAAAAAAAAAAGTGATAACCTGGGTGTCTGGTTTTATGTAAAAGTTGACATAAGTTTCAAGAAGCTTTTAAAGTGACAGTCATGACAAGATCATGGCTGCTGTGCGTTTCCTCGTGTGTCATCGTCAGCAGAGCATCAGGCACTGCAGGTTCATCACAACACATGCTTTGAAATAAACACTATAAACAACATCAGAATATTCACTTCTTGTTTTTTTTCTCTGATTCCTCCCACTACTTATTCATTTTAAGAAGAGTTAAGCATTTATCTTTTTTCACATTTTATGAACTAAAGWGTCCTAGAAGAATTGAGAATAGCTATTGAACTGAACTATGTATCTCATTTTTTTATCATGATGTAAGAAAATTCGTATTCAATAAACTGAAGTCGATATTAAAAACACCATTGTTAAATAAAATGATTTGCAGAAGGAATCAAAACATACAACACCAGAATTCTGGATCTGAGTGAGGRTTATTGTCACTCAAGCTGACAGGAAATCAACACTCCCGAAAAACCAGGAAGTTCATCTATTTATGCAGGTTCTTCAATGCCTGCGTTCGCCCCCTACTGACCTACGGCTGAATCACAGGCATTCAGACAAAATCCTCAGCAAATGTCATCACAACGTTTAATTATGTGTTGTCACAGATATTTCGGACATGTAACTAATCTATTATCAATCAAAACATAATAGATTAAACACTGTCGACATTACAAAAAAGGAAAACCTAAGAATATAGTGTTGTGCTTTTAACATCAGTACAAACCTCTAACAACTTTAAATTTCTTCAATGAGATTAGGCTAACAGTCTGTTAAAAAAAACTATCATAAACACTTTAAACTCCAACTATTACTAAAGCTATTTTTGTATTTTTCATCWCATTCCTTTTTCATTAAAGCTGCAGTAGTTAACTTTTTTAAAAAGCATGTATTTCAAATATTTGTGTAAAACTGTCACTATGTCCTGACAGTAAAATATAGACAAATATAAGACAAAAACAAAGGGAGAATCTAAATGATATGCCTATTTTACAAGCCATGAGCAGATCCACAGCTTTTTTTTAATCCTCATCCTCCTCTTCCTCTTTTTACAGTCTGAATCTAATAATAAAAGCATCAACACCTGTGCTTGCTTATTATTCATTGTTGGACTGACATCTCTCCATCTCTTCGAGACATATGTTTTCTTTTGATGTGTTCTTGTGTCATGTGTTTGTGTCATAATTCCCTTGTGGCTACAGGTTCCACAGTTGAGTATGTAATAAGCCTAACTTCATACAAAGTGACAAAGGTTTCTGTCATGATTTTAGAATCCTGAGCGTGAGCTAGCCTTCAGACAGTTGTGCCCATAACAAACCTGGATCATACCACTGTGGTTATAAAAAGAAACATGAAAAAGGGGTAATGTGTAGCGAGGGCATTGTTATTTCCTACAATTATTACGAATATTTAAATACTGGCTGAAGAAACCATAAGACAGCTTGCTTTGTGTATTTTTTTCTGACTGAGCTTTGATGAGAAAATATTTAGAGAGTGACATCCTTGAAAAGCCTCCTACAGTGGCCGTTTAGGAACTTGTTCTAAAACTGTCACCATGCTTGACGAACAGTAGCACAAGCCTCAGGGATGCAGCACTACAGAGATCAATGGTTCTTGGGGCCCCACCATCTGTTTCTATCCAGAGATGCTTTCACTTGTGGTGCAGTTGCAGGCTGCAGTAGCTCAATGGTAATTGTTGTGATCTTGTAACATTGAGGTTACAGGTTTGAGCTCGGGGTATGTCGGGAAGGACATCCAGTGTTTAACAGTAGTCAAATCTTTCATGCTTGTTTGCTTGATTTGGTGACCCCTGAAGAAGGGAGTAGCTGAAACAACTACAGTGGGTTTTAGCTCTTGTGTAATGCTTTGTGATAGATGCACAGTAGGAGTTTGGAGAGGGAAGCTGTGATCACTTTGTCTCTGAGCATAAATGAACTTTGGAACACTGGGGGATATGAAATAGCTTTGTATCTTCATAATCTCTATTAAATAATTTAGTGATGTTGCACTCCCTGAGCTCTTTAGCACCTGCTACTCATCACCCCTCCCCTATCCCTGGCCAGAGGTTTGGAATCACTGTTTCAAGCTGATAATCTTGAAAGCATACTGTATGAAATATGTCCTAGCATGCTACTTCCACACTTCCAACCAACAGTGTTTTATTTTCTTTATTTTTTGTTACATATAACCAAAAGTATGCATTTTTTGGGTTTACACTGTGCTACATGCTGCATTTGTTTTGCTTGTTTGTTGACGAAGTATTCATTTGTTGCTGTTTCTTCTAATCTGTGGTATATAAAATAAATAATAAAATGTACACAGAATTGGAATTATTATAAATATGTGTGTGTGTGTGTATAGTTTCCCTGGGAGGGGTGGGTGGCTCGTCATCTCAAGCTCTGGTCCAATACCGAAGGCCTGGGAGCTTGAGGGTTCTTTGCAGAGCCTTAGCTGTTAGGACTGCACTTTTCTTGACTGAGATGTCAGATGTTTCTTCAGGTATCTGTTGAAGCCACTTCTGGGGTCCAAGTAGAGTTGCCTTCACCTGCCAGCTTCTTTCTAGCTCTTCACTGAGCCCTTGGTATTTCTCCAGTTTCTCGTGTTCCTTTCCCCTGGTGTTTCCATCATTGGGGATGGCCACATCAATCACAATGGCTGTRCTRTGCTGCTTATCAATGATCACAGTGTCAGGTTGGGTGGTCATTACCATCTTGTCTGTTGAATCTTGAAGACKRACAGGATCTTAGCTCYGTTATTCTCCACCATCTTGGGAGGTGATTCCCACTTTGACCTAGGGTTCTCCAGATTGTACTCTGCACAGATGTTTCTGGACACTATAACAGCCACTTGGTTATGGTGTCCCATGTATTCCTTTCCTACTAGTATCTTACAACKTGTTGTTAGTTGCTGTATTGTTTCTGGGGATTCTTTGTACAGCCTGCACCTGGGATCTTGCCTGGTATGGTAGATCTGTGTGGACATCAGGATGGCCTGTTCTGTTTAAGTTTTTAAAGCTAAGCTAAAAARCCACTTGTTTTCACTGTCTTATGCCTTTTAACTTTTACATTTACAGTTTTATTACTGATATTTTAATCTATTCTTAGAACATTTTTACTTTGGTTTATTTGTTGTTGTTTTTTTTTTTTTGGAATTGTTCAGCGCTTTTTTCAGCTCTTGTACTCAATATGTACTATTGTGCTGCCATGAGTGCTTCTGTGTGGTACTTCAGCCCTGCCCTCACCAGCCATTGGTATGATTTAGTCATATCAGTCACTCCAGCTATTTGTCAGAGGTGCATCCCATGCAGGGTTTTTGTTAAGCCAGAAAAAAATGGTGACAATTAAATCTTCACTTAATCTCAGAGGCTGACTGACAATAAACTCAGACTTCGTGTTTGTCTCAGCTTTAGAGTTATTGTATAATTGCGTCACTAAAATTTAAAACATTCATTATATTTTTACTTCAGAAGTTCAGTTGCTTCACACCACACAAAGGTCTTGTAAAGTAATAATAATAATAAACAAATTATTAGCAGAACTGTTTTTACTGCTGTGGCTCTCCTGTGGTGCAGTTTATACGTACTTCAGCAGAAATTGGTTAATTAACTTGGGCTAATTATTCCACTGATGACAGTGATTCCACTAAAATAGATAAATTTAGTTCTTTTAGATGCTGGGGATAAAATGCTGGAAAGGTTACAGAACAGAAGGAACATGAAAATCACTTGGCATCTAAGAGTTCACATCATTCCTGCATAATTATCCTCTGTATAGACAAACACGAAATTAAAACCGAAGCTAAATGAGCTAATTGTATAGTATGTGTTAGTTCATTAATACTTTAGCTCATTAACAAGTAAAAACTGGCAATAATCATTTTTTAATTAGCAGAATCAGTAGAGTGTGATTTTACCACTGAATTTGTTTAATTATGACCAATGAACTTTGAGGTTTTAAAACTTGTAGGGGTTAATAATGTAAAAATACCTGTAATGTGGGGAAAAAAACATTAAAAGTAAGTTTAGAACATGATAGGTTACATTGCATATTTTAGAATGTTAACTAAAATAAATCCCTGCCTTAATATTATAAATGCAGAAAAAAAAATCTGTTACCAACCTAAGCTGTAAAAACATTGAACTTACATCTTCTGGAATTTCCCCACGCAGGACAATAAAGGCTGTTTCTATTCTATTCTATTCTATTCTATTCATCCAAATTGTTAGCCACTGATCAGCTCTAACAGGCATCACTCCTAGCATTCATAAGTTCCACCATCAGTGTCAACATGCAAATAATATTTTTGTAAATTATTTGCCTTCTAATGAGCAAAAAAAAATGATTAGATGAATGATTCTAATTACAGAACCATAATTACAGGATCAGCATACGAGTGATTTTCATCAAACATTCATTTTATCTCATCAGATTTTCCCTGCATCCAACCTCCAGAAAAGTCATTATAGATTCTACAAATATTTAAGTAATTCCACATTTAGGGGCTWTATTGTCATCAGCACTCATAAAACTTGAGATATTGTGTATTTTCTTGGAAATTAATTTTAATTTCAGGTCCACTTTACTGGTGGACAAAAATGTGCAGCTTTTTAACAATTTACCACCATTAGGTTTTCAATTAAAATTAACATCTGGTATATTTAAAAAAGCAAAGCAAGATAAACACAACCTAGCTAAAGTTATTTAGTTTACTCCATTTCCATCATTGAGTCATCACTGAAATAAAAAGTGAAATCAGAACTTGAGATATGACAAACGTTTTGGACACAGGTGAATGTTTCTTCATTATCATAAAGATGGCAGCCATTAAGTGAAAAAAGCCATCTTTTATTAGAAATCTGAGATTAGAAAGACAGTTTGGCTTTTTGTCTTCTTCTTTTTTTTTGTAATCTACAAAGAAATAAAAAACAAAGTTTCATAATCATTTTATTTTCTGTTTCAGTCTCCTTCTAGCTTACTGAAAGTCCAAAATCTATTTTATTTCATTTTATTCTATTCTATTGTATTTCATTTTATTTAAGTTTTCGTTTTTATCTTGGCAGACGAAAAAACACAATTACATGAGTAATCAGAGTGATGTAAAAGTGTGTGCGTACACAGTAGTGACAGATCCAGCACATTGTGCAGCCCACACAGCCGCCTCGGTTGAGTTTTGAGTAACAGTTAGTGGATGTGAAGTTGACAGTGATGATCGAACAGCTGCTCTCACAGGGAATATGACTCAGATTCACATTTCTTTAATGTGTTAAATACCTCTGAGGTGTTAAGGCTATATGCTATCAAATTTCAGCTCTTACCGGTCCAGAAAATTGAACATGTGTCATTTACATTTGAGCAATGTTACAAGATCTGTGTGAGTTTGTTAGCTTAAAGAGAGGGTATTGTGCAAAATTCACTGTTTTAGGCTTTATTTCATGTCATAACCTCATTCCCTCATCAAAAACACCCAGGGTTGTTGCTTTGACTCATTCATGCATGTTGGAGAAATCCTTGAATCTCTTGTGGTAGCCACTTGAAGCCACCTAAGATTGCTGGTACAAAGCTCCGCCTGTTTACACAAAACTCCTACTTGGAGCTCAGTCTGCAGCCGGGATCCTGTCCCATCAGAGCACCCCTTCCCTGAAGCACTGTTGTGAAGACATTCTGAAGTGGGAATGTCAGAAATGGTAGGAGGTTCTTACAAAGGCCAATTTTGAGGCATTTATATAAGATATGATATGAAGTGAGATTTATTTTTGATATATACAACATTTTCAGAATAATTGAAGGTAACTCTATTCTGATGGGATTCATTTTACCTATAGGGACCACATGCTATTTGTGATAATTGCAGAGACTGTGTTGTTAATCCCATGCGAATCGGCCATGTCAGTAATTTGTAAAGTAAAAGTTACCCCGCAAACTGCCTACTATATTTTGCTGAACTCTGACATCCTGTGATAATATTAATCCAGTGAAAATAGGTATGGGATTTGGACAAGAATAGGCTGAATTCAATACGTAATTAACCTTTTTTTATTTTTTTTAGTTTCCTGGGCAAATTTTTATTTGCTTTTGTTGAAGAATGGATTGAGGTTCATTTGAAATCTTTAGGGTCCAGGGCTAGCAAAACCCTACCAACCTGTAAAGTGTGGCATCAAAAAGAAACTGCGCTTTGGGTGGGCTACTCATGCAGGATGCGTGCACACCCTCGCCAGCYGTGTGGGCATTTATACTTGGCACTTACGTTGTTGTAGTATTCTCCAAAACAACATGTGGCAGAACACTTAATAACTTATAAAATGTTGTAAATATGAGAGCAAAAGCTTTAGGAACAAACTGAATGGTGCATGGCGCGCACAGCCTTTGCAGAGGTATCATATCTGGGAGACGTCCGTAAATCTCAGCAAGATCTCAGGCTTCAGATATATTCTGCAAATTCACCACATAAAAAGACAGAGGTCAGGGACTAATGTAGAAAATAATTATGTGCAAGAACTTGCACTAAGAAAATATATTTCTAAATTTTGTATTGTTAAAGTTAATTATTCATTGTGTAATCWAGCAGCATTTAACACATAATCTGATTTTTTGCATATATGTACATTAGGTATTCCTTTTAAATTTCAGTGTAAAAACTATTATTTAAGCCACCAGACACCAACTTAAATAAATAAATTGAACTCCAAAATTTAATCAGTAGTAAATCCAATGATTACTTTCAGAGAGTTTGTGTGACCTTCATGACCTTGATGAGATATTTTGCTAACAGACAGTTGAATATATACTGGCAGGTAAATCTAAGACAACTCACCTTTTATGGCTGCAGGCAGTATGGTGCAAAAGAACATGCCACTGATATTGTAATAAAAATTGTATTTATAAATACTATAGTTTTGCAGAGTGGTAGAAACTAAAATAAGCAACGTTAATATACCTTACTGCATGTACAAAAAAATGTATTTTTGGTGCACTCTGAGCTGTTGAACAAGGGAAACATAAATAATATGAATAATTTCTTGAGGTATTATTTGACTTAACACAGCTTTTTACACTAAAATCATGCTGTTATTTTTACTCTTTGTACTACTTACTGTGTTAAATATTCAATCTTGAGAGGTTAGAATTTGAAATTTTAGATCATATATCTTTATTGTGCTAGATTGTACATAAATTATCTAAAATATGTCAAATTCCACAGTGTGAGAACTTTAATATGAACTCAAACCTAGCCTCAGTAGACTCTGGGGTAGAGAATGATGCATTGGGAACTTTTGCAGTGACTGAGACTAATGACTGCAGTCAAACACAAAGAGGTGCTTGAAAGATTACAGCCACTTGAGACTTGGGGCACTATTAAGGACAACAATAGCCCGAAGAATACAGCAAAAACACTCCTTTAGCTTCAGGACAGCTCTGACTTTACATGTATGACCATAGCCTGATTTTAAGCCCRACAAAGAGGTGAAAATGCATTCAGATTTGTTGCAATCCATATTCTACACAAACTAAATCCCCAGTTTCATCCATTAAAAGAAAAAAGTGAATACTGACATAACCCAACAATTTATTTTTTCGATCAAAGGAAGTAATGATGGACGGATGTGTTTTCTAATTTTAATTAACTGACATACTTATATTGTTCCACGAGACAACAAAAGTCCTGTGTCACGCAAATGTGGAGCAAAGTTACACTTCATCATCATCAGTGGAGCTCACTCAATGCTGTTTTCAAAGCTAAATATAGAGCAAGCCCTGATTCTTCATTCATGTCTCTCTGGGGTGTTTCTGTTATTTGGTGTTTCAGCATCTTGTTTTTTGCCGTCAGCAGCTGGATTTACAGCATTCGGGAGGCAGAATGCAGCGTGTTATCAACAAACATCAGTGCTCCCATCAAAGGAAGGCAAAGCTATTCAGTCATGTTTCACTGACTGACAGCATTGTGAATTTTTAATGGAATATTTTATGTAGTTTCTCAGGAAGTTAATAAGATCTGATGCAGAAAGAGCAGCACTTCGGTGTTTAATATGAAGGGCCGTTTGTTAGAGTCACCTCTCAGGGGATTCTGTCAGGAAGTCTTTCAGTTTGACCAACTGGTAAAGGACTCAAAACATTTCCAGACTATTCAATATAAGAGTCATTAGCTGCTGTTTCAAACTAAAKGTGCCTGATGTCTTATTAATGCTGTATTGATTTATTCCTTTTATAGATTAACCCATCTTATAGAACATTGGCTCCAAATTGGTTTCCAGGGAGCTGTGAGATAAATCCGAAGGGAGGTGAGAAGATGATTGGGGAATTAAAGAAATTAATTATTTTAGATACAACATCTAACCATTTGTGGGGGAAAAAAAAACTGTATTGGTTTCCAATTTGACTTTAAAATGTTCTGAATTAAGGGTCCAACGCCCCGGGCAGAATAGGTTTATTTCTCTGGAGAGAGGTGCTGTTTCACTTCCACTGTGACTCAAATCCAACACAAAGCAATCTGTACAAAGAGCTGCTTGTCCTTTATTTATTTATTTTTTTCAATTTTATTTGTTTTTCTTTTCTTTTCTTTTCTTTTTTGTCCAATTCAAAAAATGTTTTCCCATCTAATAGATTGCAGACAGTTTTCAACTTTTTTAAGAAATACATCTTCCAGTAGAACAGAAATGTACAAATTTATTTATTGGGCACCTGCAATGTAAGGCACAAGCAAGTAATCATGTATTTTAGAGTTTGAAATTTTTGAGARGATACTCTTTATATTTATATTTTTATGTGGAATTATCTTCATCGCCACTTTTATTTTATTGTGCTGTATGCGTAAATTCACTGTAATTCATCCATATTTTTCACATTATAAGTGGACAAGTAGAAAATGTGTACTCCTTAAATTAAAAAAACACTGAATGTCATCAATCTAAATTTCATTTTTGTGGTTTGCTGTTTAAAATGCATGGGAGTAGAGGAATACATTGCAAAGCTACTGTCCTCTTTCACCCACCCCGATTCAAAATGGRCATCAAAGCAATCCGGGATTACCCCAAAACTGATTTAAATCAGCCCTTTTTGCACACGAGTGACAAATTGGTGGGACAGCAGCTGTCTGGGATTTCTAGAAAACATGATAATTGCTACAGTCGTCTTCAGTTCAAACTTTAGTTTTACAAATCAAATATTGATGAATGTCTGTTAGTTAAAATATTTCATGATCCATTGTGCAGCATTTGTTTCCAATTTTCATATATATGTGACCTATCAAGCTAAAATTTGATAAGTAAAATCACCAGTGCTTGCTAAATGCTAATCAAATATCCATGGCTGCTAAAGCAAATTTGAAAATACTGGCTGTAAATTTGCCATTTTTAGATATATTGAGGCGAACTTTGGTGTGGTGAGATGACGCGATCTTCATTAAAGGGTAAAGTCAAATCTTAAAGGGGCTATATCATGTCAAATAAACTTTTTTTGAGTTTTATCATGTTATAATGTTATCCTGTCATCAAAAACATGCCCAGAGTCTTACTTTTTTTTTCAGTGATTTTTTGGTCAACCGTAGCACAAAAACGGCTGCACCAATCACCATGAAATTTGGCGGGGCTGTAGATGAGTCTGACCTATACTGCGCCAGCTGATGGTTTTATGATAGACCCCATATTTGAGGAGGGGGCTCCTTTCAAAGCGGGGTGTCTGGACATGCAAAAATGCTTATAACTCAGAAAATGTTCCACATAGAAGTTTCAGATTTCTTTTGTTGTTTAGCTCTGAAGAAGCTCTATCC
>NW_013952404.1:1224396-1226022 GCF_001266775.1 Austrofundulus limnaeus | reverse complement strand
ACATTTATTAGGAATAAAGACTTCTGAGTTATGGTGCATTTGTGCGTGCGGGGGTCATTATGTTACCGCTATGCAGTATCTAGTTTTCTATTTAAAAATAAAAGCATAATTTTAATAACAACTAAAGGTGACATAGATACTTTATTATGGTATAGAATTTAAATATATGCCTGAGAAACACCTAATATTGCCGCTTTAAACTTAAAATGAATGACACGTGGCAAGCACTTTCATAGTTACTCCAGGAACTATTCTACTGTCATATTCGGATTTAGCTGGCATTGAATACATAAATATCACAATATCTACTGAGCTTTACATCCTGTTATATTTTTATGTTTACTGTTCACTTTTAAACCATTGAAAAAAGAAGGTGTATTTTTTTTGTTGTTTTGTTTCGTTTCACTCCTCAACTTGTACAGTCAATTTATTTAAACTGTAAACTAAATGAAAGCAACARAACAATAGTGACCCAGAGTTTATTTGACAGAAAACAAAGGAAACAAAAAGTGGTGTGCCATGAGTAGAGGTTATAACAAAGAAAAGTTACCTTGTATTCATGCCTTATAGACTGACCTTTAAAAAATGCCAGCCATTGTCATCTAGGGACTGACCTGCTGCCAGGGAGAGCAGTTTTACCTCTACAACACCGCCTACATTTATTACAGCTACTATACTTGATTTAACAAGAACCTCTTGGAGCGTGGAGAAATATCCATGGTGTAAAAACTAACCCATCCAAGTAACTCTTTAAATAAACAGTAATGTGAGACAGTTTTGCACAGCATTAAGCTGGTTTTTAAAGACTGCTTTGGGTGTAATCCAGTTTAGCATTTATATCTGGCCTAACATGAATGAATACTATACAGCCTGACAGCAAACAGAAGTTTGAGACTCAGTTTATTTGCCTCATCTTCATATTCTCCCTAAACTCATTTCATGACAACAAAGAAATTTGGAATTTAAAATGTGTTATCACCCATGCATACATAATGCATACACATACATATTCTATCTTTTGTTTGGCACTGGAGGACTCAACTTACACAGTCAATTACTGCATGTGGCTTCACTACACATCCTGCATGCAAATGAGTTTATATATACACCACCTCTCTGATGCTTCTGCCGTGGTGTCAGACAGTGCACTGTTTGCTTTCTGGCTATGCCCTTACCGACGTTTCAGCCTCACGATGACGAGGAAAACATTTCTTCTTCCTTAGTGGTTTTTCATCGTCACTCATTTGAGCACAAATCTTTGAACGTTATGAATGTGTGAATGCTTTCTACGATACTTCTACTGACTGACGCAGGCCCCGATTAGGGGTTTTCACTGGTAGCCGTCAGGTGTGAAAGTTAACAGTACCAGTGCCAAGAGCACTAAGTGTGCTAATTTTACTTGATAGCTATATTTTGAATCATTAAAAAGCTTCTCTGTTCATCTGTGACTATTTAGAAATGTGTTGACCGATACAAAAGGCTTCAGTATCATAAGAATAAGATATTAAAGAGAACTGTTTGACCTGTAAACTGAAAAAAAAGAACCAGACACAAGCTTTAATACAGGTTTCACATTTGGGACAGCGAAGGAATTTAATATGCACATTATGAACTACATATATATGT
>NW_013952404.1:1211901-1224047 GCF_001266775.1 Austrofundulus limnaeus | reverse complement strand
CAAATGGACCATGCATTTCTACAAAAGATGTTTAAGTTGGAGAGACAACTGGTTTTCATGCAAAGGGGCAAAGCTGCAAGCTCAACATATTCTACCATCAGACATCTGCATCTGCACATCTGGGTATAACTAGATGTTGCNGATAGATAGATAGATAGATAGATAGATACAGAACATTGTTGTGAAGACACACTGAAGTGGGAGTGTCTGAAATGGTAGGAGATTCTTTTAGAGTCAGATGCCAATTCCAAGATGTTTAGATTGACTATGATGCAAAGTTAAATTTATTTGTGAAATATATAGTGTTTTCATAACAATTGAAGGTAACATGGTTGGCTGATTGTGTTACGGAATTGAACAATGTGCCTGGAAAATACATAATACACCCATTTTAAGACAAATGCATGAAACTGACCTCCATGTTGTGTATGTCATTCTTCCCATTTGTCATTTTTCTTATTTCCTTTTACTTTACCTGAAGTAAATCTTGAAAAATATTTTGTTTCAAAAAAGTTCTGTAACATATCAACAATTTTGTTATTTTCACTAAGTAAAAAAGAATGCCACAAGTACCTAATCTTTCGCATCCAGTTTGTTATAAAAAAAGATTCTGTTGAAATAAAGAACACCTTGTTGTTCATTTTTTAACAAATACCATAAATGTGGACCTTGTCTTGAATATAATGTTGTACAAGTCCCATACTTTTATCATGAAAGAAAGTAATTTCAATAAATTATCACAGCAGAAGGGACGCATACTGTATGTGTTTTATATTTTAGAATACATTTATTATGTTAAAGGTGCTTACTGCTTTGATTTTTATTTTATGCAACATTTTATTCTCTAATTAGAAGTGAAATATCCATGACTGCTCTGCATCCCACACACAAGCTGCTTTACWGAACAGCCCTCTATCTTTACACCCCCCACCTTTTTTTTCTCTTCTTGTGAGGCCATGCATTAAGACTTAGGCATCACGATAATCACTAAATACCAGCTGGTTAAAGCCAAGGTAACATTTTTTTTCCATTTTAATTTGATTTGAAAAATGTACTGAAAGACCTACAGGTTTTTTTCACATACTTGAACTGGCAGGGCTAAATATAGGCACATCAGTTTTATACTTCCTCTGCTTTGAGTTTGCATTGTTATAAAAACACAATTTAAATGCATAGTTGTTGTTTTTTTTTTTTTTTTACTTTGTGAGTGTGTTTAGCAGCTGGTCAGTTTTGTCTCATTTAGTAGACACAGTATGTAACACTGATAGCTTTGGAGGATCTAAAAGAGGTGTCATACATTAATGAAAAAAGTGTTGCACAAATGGACCATGCATTTCTACAAAAGATGTTTAAGTTGGAGAGACAACTGGTTTTCATGCAAAGGGGCAAAGCTGCAAGCTCAACATATTCTACCATCACACCTCTGCATCTGCACATCTGGGCATAACTAGATGTTGCCAAATCAGCATTATTTTCGTCCAAAAATTCTGCTGAGCTATGGATAAACCTAAATATGCTGTGGGAAATATTGCAAGACAAGGCCAGCAGATTGACTTCACACCYTATGACACAGAATTACAGTGCATGGACAGTTTTTACAGAGTGCTGCAACTTTTCATTAGCATTTATAGGGACATGTTTTTTTACACATCAAATCATTGCTAGCAGTGAGACAGAGGGAAGAAAAGAGTATTCTCTCTGACCCCTAATCTTTTAGACACTTCATTTACAGTCCAGCTGATATTATGCAAACACCTTCAGATACTGTAGATGGTTTCATAGAATATCCAGCAGCCTGTCATTTTACTATAATAGGTGTGTCGAGAGAAATATTGAACGCGACGTACCGGGACAATTCACCAGTGCTTTGATGATCAAGATTTTGCCAACAGTGTTGCCTTTGCAGAGAACTATGAAAGACTAGACAAAGTCAAAATTAAGTATTTTTTAGCACCTCTCAAATACTAGCTCGCATAAACATCACACTGACTGCTAAAAACATCTAGGTCAATGTCTTTTAMTGAAATGTGACTAGACAGTCGAACATTTGCAAAGAAATCTGGAGCACAAAACAGTTTTGTCATTGAAACAACTGGAAAACAAAGCTGCACTAAACAATGAGAAGGAAAACACTGAGTCAACTGAAAACAGTTGATAGAAATGGATTTGATAGAAATGGATATGGTAGAAACAGAAACTAAGAACTCTGGTGGAACCTAAAGACATGAAACAAAACTAAGAATAATGAACACAATAAAACTAAGACTTATTTATTTTAACCAAAAAGTTATTTACATAACAGAAGATTACAATGCAAAAAAAAAGGTAAAAATTTGTGCACCTACAGTAAATGCACAAATTAATATGGGTTTTACGGGAACAAGCTATTTTTGTTTGCACTTTTCTGACTCTTTTGTATTGTGCTAACAAAGGAATTGATGTTTACTAAATGGTTAACTTCAAATGTTAAATAATTCATGTCCATCCTGTGGAAACCCTTTCATCTTTATCCACTGTCAGGTTATGGGTAAAGACCCAAGAAGGTAAACCAGATGAGCCAACACTACTTCGGATCTTGAGGTATCCCAGGCTATAAGGGTTATATAATCCATTCAGTGACTTCTGGGTCTGCCCATTCAGTAGAAAGTAACATAATAACTTTTAAAGTTTTCAACCAGGAAGCATTTTAATCAGATGCCTAAAGAGCCAGTTTGATACAAACAGTCCCTGCTCACCAGCAAGCTTTCCCTCTAGGCCTGGCTTCAACTGTGTGCCTGGGTATTCCTAGTCTGTTCCATCAAAGTCTTTGAAATGCTCTTCGTTGGACCTGCTTCCCTGAGACCAAACTGCCATGGGAGACCCTACCAGGGGCCAATGCTCCAGACGAAACAGGTTCCCTTTATCACATTAGGCTGGCAATTCTACAGTGGGGCTTGAGATAACTGCAGTGACTTTGATGTTTAGTTAAAAGAAAAGTCRGCAGATACAAGCTTCTTCTAGCTATAGCCTTTTTTTGTTGAAACCTTCCTTCATTAAGAAACTGCAACACTGACTGTCCTCACATGAGAGCCTAAGTCCAGAAATGTGTTATACTTGTTTAAAAATTGCATCTGACAAAATTGAAACTTTTGTATTGAAAAGGTTGGTCACTAGATGGCATGTAGTATCATAATAGTAAATAACTATTTGAATCAACAATGTATTTTCTTCATCTTTCTGATCTTAAAAAAATCCTGATAAACAAGTGTATCAAGAAAAAATAATGAAGTTGTGTTATTGTAGTCACAGCAGGCTTGATTTAGCAGTCCAGGGTCTTGTGGGTTCTATGTGGACAAATGACTTCTCTACACCAGACTGACAAGCCAAATAAACACAAAAAGAATGATATACTGCCTATATGATGCTTTTACACTTGAGTGCTCAGCAGGACAGATGAAACAAACATGCACTTGGTACATCTTAAAGCTTTATGTGTAACAGATTTAAAGCCTGTTGCTTGATGGGGTCGTTTTTTGTGGATTGAAAAGAGGCCTGCAGGTTCTCCACTTATTTATGTAACTCTCATTAAATATGATGGCAGAGGCAAAACCTGGCTGCGGCCTTCCTACGTGGAGTTTGTACAGTATGTTTTCCTCGTGCATGTGTGGGTGTTCCCCAGGTACTCTTGTTTCCTCCCACAGAGCAAAAAGGATGCTTACAAGATTAAATGACAACTCTGAATTGTCACTATGAATGAATGTATGCTGGGAATATGTGACAGCACCCTGAGACCCTGCACAGGAAAAGTATRAAATACATATATACATAAAGAAAGAAACAAATGGGACGTTTTAAACACAAAATGTCACTCAAAGCAAAACAAAAGGAAGTCTTTCCATATAATGCTAATATTTTAACCAGGTTTTCTGAAAAGAGACACTTAAATTTAGATTTTGCTCATTTTGCTGGACAAGTCAAAGCTCAGGTAGTCGAATATGAAGACATAAAATTTCTGCTGGTTTCTGAGCCAACATATTTTTGTTCATATGGAAAAAGTGCAACGGTGATGACATTTGCTGTGTCCAAATTCAAGGACTGGTTCCTTCAAAGGACCCAGCCTACTTGGTTTAGGTGTTCTTGGTAGATTGCAAAAACTGGAAAAAAGTGGCTGTGAATTTGGACGGTCTAGCCTTCTGCTTTATTCCCACCCTTACCCCGGCATATGTCCTGTTATCTAGCTACAGTGACAATGCTAAACAGAAGCCAAAATCCATTGAAATTATCAAAATATCAATATATAAGTATTATCACTTTCACAAAAAAAATGCTTAAAGGCAATATTTGAAGAACTACAGGTCCTGCCATAGGTGCATGTTTATTTCGCTATACCAGCTTGTTTAATTTATGACAAGAATAATATAAAAAAACATGTCTACAAATGACAAAAACAACTCAACTGCTTGAAACTCTTAATTTTTATACCGCTAGATTTTAATTTAAAACTGTACTTCTTTCTCTCGCGTCATCCATTATTACGAGACAAACAAAATCTCCAGTTGGCCCGCAATGCATTATGGGATAGGGTGGACCGAGAAGAATCCATTGGACCCGTCCCTCAAATCAGGTAAAAAGGAAGACGCTTTTCTCTGCCGAATCGTAGGAATCTTCAAATGTGAACAGCCTCAGGTGCGCTGTTGTGACGTAAGCTGCCGACAAATTTGGCCTTCGGAGGTCCCAGCCCCTGAATTTGGACACAGCCAGCATGTCCACATGGTGTCCTGAGAATAGTTGTACAAAGAAGCCAAAGTGCTCAAAAAACAATGTTAGGTGGAGCACGTTTCCTGTAAATGGCTTCTCCTTTGTCACTGGGTCCAAGAAATGAAAGAGTTAAGTCAAATAAACAAAAACGTAAAGTGGACCCAGGTCTTTAAAGTACACCACAGAATAATTTTAGAGAGTATCTTCAAAACAACCRTTGCTACAAGTGACTTAGAGAACTTTAAACTCGTCATGACCTTAACTGGATTCAGTTTTTATTTAGCGCTGTGGTACAAAACTTTAGGCTTTATTACAAACCTGAAAAAAAAGTTTCACAGCTGTTTTTCTTCCTTGAAACTAATATAAGTTTAGATATCTCTACCAATAAATCATGTTTTTGATACAGTTTAATATTAAGGTTCAAATTCAGTATACTCTGTGTTTGCAAATGTTCACATCTGTGTATGATTAATGCATCAGTATTTAGAGGTGTTTGTGTATCCTGATGTTACTGTACTACTGCTTTTTCTTGAATAAATCCTTAATGTAATTCAGAGTCTTGTTCACATGAGTAAATGTAATTTGAACAGGGGGAAGTTGAAGAAATTTATTAGTCATTTAGAAACTGATTTTAAAAGCACCACACCATATTCATAGTTTTCCTTTGTAAGTATTGATTCTTATAATCTATTGTTTGACTATTGTTATGTCTTGATTAAAATAGTTTTAGATACATGCCTGAAACASCATCACAACACATAGAAAAATCGTTTATCAAACATGAGGACAGGATGTCTGTACGAGTGTCTGCGATTCAGCCGTAGGCCTGTAGTAGGCGTACCAGGCACTGGAGAACCATGTATTTATGGACCGGGACTTCCAGTTTTCCAGCAGTGTTGGTGTCATGCCTGCCTTGAGAGCATTAAATCYCRATTCACTCCAGTCARTGGTGTTGTATGGTCCTTCTCTTCACATTTTAATCTATTCAACATTCATGTGGTTTCGTCCCGATTTCAGTTAACGAACACTKAATTTTCTTKCAGTCTGACAGAAGGGATGTTGGAGGTGCAATCTTGCWTATAATTGAGTGACACCAAACACGGGATGCACAGATCCTTAAKTCTCTGCATTTAAATCATTTCTTGGCTTCCTCTATCCGCCACAATTGATTCCTTTAAGAGAGTGGATAAACGAGGAGACGCACTCTTGATTGATTACTTTGAAGTAACTTACTGTATTTCCAGTAAAGTGTTCAGAGACTGTGCAGCTTTATTAATTTCCTTTGCGAGGCCCTGTAGCTCCGATTTTATTTGAATGATTTGAGATTTATAGGCACACGTGTCATTTGTAATATAACAGGAAACTAACAGCTGCTGCAGGTGTATTGAAACACCGTGGAAAGGAACACTGTGTCCACATCCGGTTAGTGAAACCTATTCCCTGTGTGCCTTGTTTCACTTTGTTACATCAACTGTAATCCAGAGTGACAGCTGCTGATGACCTACGTGACTTGTGTGCCAAAAACAGTCTCAATGATAAGCCGTAAAATTGTAACTATCTGAATTCTGGTTGAACTTTCACAACTCCATGCCTGTTTGTGCCCTAAAGATGTTAAATCCACAGGGAATTGTGGGCACTTGGTCTGCAATAGGTGGGTTTATAGAGAGACGGAGAACACTGCTCGCAGGCCCAGGAATCTCATTAGCCGTATTGTGTTGCTAGAATGAAAGCGGCAGTGTTCTTGGCGACACCTAACCACTATAACCAAGGGAGTCAGGAAATCTCTGAAGCTTAGTAAAYCCCCACACTGCAGAGACAGCTTGTCAATTGGATTTGGAGGAGGATATTCAGTGTTTTGTCACTGCTTCAGTGGTAGAAATCGCGATAAAAAAGGTCTATTGTTCTTTTTACTTATTTTAATATTTACTTTACTTCTAAGATTTAATTGTCTGTTTAAATCTTTCTTGTGCAAATAAAACAGTATTGGTGGTTTTCTTTTCCTGGCTTGAGCAGAAAATTCTCTTAGAACCAACCTTTTTTGTTGTTAGATGAGTCATCATTGGCACAAAGTACTGTATCTGCCTCTTCTGAATGAGGAAATTTGTGTCACATTTGTCRGCCAGAGCTTTTTCTGACACTCTCTGTTGCATGTTGATCTATTATCATTCTTCTTTGACCATGCAACAATATAAATGTAGATATCTCACAGAAGCAGCTCTAAGGAAGAACCTTGTTTTGACAAAGAATTGGATCATTCTACAAAAATAGCACTGATTGCTTTGGGATTTAAAGATTATTGTTTATTCACCTTGGCCAGCGCAGCCTAAATTCAGAACACAATGTCTTCTCCAAAACAAATGTTATGAAACCTTGGTATGTCTATCTTTCTCTCCGTGTGCTTTTATCTTCTCTCATTAGAAAGAAAAGCAGCAGCGGGTTCGGGGAGGACCTGTGCTCTGACATGGCTGCAGCATTTTAATGAGGAGAAGGGTTAAYCCTCTGTCTTTAGCCCAAATTTAGAGTTTCTCATTCTATTAAGTTATCAGTTTTTGTCATGACAGACTCTTCTGATATGCTTGTGAATTTTCCAGTTTGACCTCTTTTATGGTTTTCCCTTCCCCTTTAATTCTAGAAGCTGAAATCAAAGACTTAGTGACATAAACTAAAGCCGAAAGGTGTCGTTCTGATTGATCTTGCACTCTGTTGTGCACCTTTCATAATTAYGTGTTCTTAAAAAACAAATGTCAAGTCTAATGAGGGGGAAAACGGTAAAGGTTTTTTTTTTTTTTTTGTGGAGCTTTAAACTGGATTCTCTCATTTAGGATATTCTCTTGTGTTTTTCRCATCTCATTGTAGGTGACTTGATAGACTAAATAGAGACAAATGCAACCAGGAAGCTGCAAATTGAACTCGTATTCCATCTTCTTCACGTGATTCAATATGTGTTTGGATACCTGACCTGACCTCGCAGTGTGAATTTGCAACTGTGAGTATGAATCTGATGCACACAATTTGTGTGTTTGCTTTATTGTCATAATGTGATGCAGTGTGACTGAGCTAATCTTATAATATCGATGCACAACACAATTCAAACCACCACTGACACAAAGAACATTCACTTGCCCAGACTTTTCGTAAAACTTGAAATTTGTTCTTTTGTTGTTTAAAAATAGGGTCTTCTACAGTATGTCTTATTGCACTTTGCTGTTGTGTTTTTACTAATTATTTTAGCAATTGTTTTTTTTAATTTAAAAATCACTTAAAGGCTGAGCTCAACAGAACAATGATGTTCTTGCTTGAAGATTTTTTTCAGTTTGTTGCATTTATTTTCTTGTTGTACTTCCTGCCACGCCCATGCCACCCCCTCTTCGTTCACCATKTAGCTCAGCTGCAGCCCTTCTTTCACTTATCCTTGTCAATATATTCTGTTTCTTGCCATGTTTACATCAGATCAGCATCATTGGCTTTCGTGCCTCTGTTCTGCTTGTTCCCCAGTGTCTGTGTAGGTTTTTGCTGCCACGTCAGCATTTTTGTTTTTGCTTTTTGTGTTGATATATATATATATATATGAGCTRCTTTTATCTGTCTGCATTCTTGCAGGCTCTAGTCGAACAGTCTTGTTGATGGGTAGGAGTAAAATAAAAAAAATCTGAAGACTGAAGGTGGTTCAGAAAGGATGATAAGTTTTGAAAAGTGAAGCTAATGCTTATGCTTGGTTCACACGGCAATATTATTTTAATTGTCGTTTCATTATCAAAACCTGTAAGACCCCCCCGTATGATGATAAATAACTCATTGATATAGCAGGTTTGGTCCTACAGTGTGCGGTGTACAGCCATACACCAAGCAATAACAAATATTACTCATGAWCATTCAGATGTCAGACAGGAAGTCTCACAAGACCTCTAGAGGTCAAACGTGAGTCCAAAGTAAATAAACAATGCAGACAATGAAGAAGCAATGGTGATAATCTGTGGACTGTGTTCAACAGAGACAAAACAAAAAGACATTTCTGACATCCACTGGACTTTCTGATGCATCATGGCAGTTGTTTTTTCTTCTGTATTTGGATTTCCCTCTGTGTTTCTGTGGCTACACATCACATTCGACAGACTGTGAGCTCATTTGTCTTCAGGAACACCACACACGCTGGGATAACCAAGAAAATCCAACATGTTGAACATCACTGATTTGGGGTTGAAGAGGTCCCAAAGTCCCTCTGAATCAACTGTACCACTCAACACACCACACACAGCAGGAAGATCTCCTAGATTATATTTAGAGCCATCATGATAATCAGAGTGTCCTTAAGATTGTTGGAAGGGCAAATCGGGCCAGAAATCAACACTATCTTGTCAGGTGAACCCAGCATTGCACCTACAATGGCCATGAACTGTTGGAAATGACTAAAATAATTAATCTGTTAAAACAAGTATCCAAACYAGCTTCCTGCAGCAAATGATAGCTGGACTCACCTATCTATGTGATACCTAACTCTAAATCTATCTCTAACCCAGAAAAAATACAACACACATGTGCTAAACATACATAAACAACAATTCTATAAAMTATTTTTTGAATTGTGAATTTTTTTACGAGGTATTGCAAAAGTGAGTCCCCATCAGTGAAGCCTTTCCACTTCCAGAAAGTAAAACAAAATCCGTTAAAACCCACTTTGTGTCCATCAGTCACAGACTCTTCTGACAGCCTTTTCCAGCACTTGGAGTCATTTTCTCTGACAGCAAACATTTTTCAGGCTCTCTTCATTCTTTTTTTCTCCCCTTTTTTTTAACCGTATCATTTGTGACAACTGAAATTCTTGGCTGCTTGACGGATTGACTCCCTGCTTTTTCCCCCTTTTTTTAGTTGTAAAGATGTCTCGAGATGCTATATTTGTCCACGCTCATCGTGAATATATATCTATCATTGCAAACAAATAAATTGACAAAAATATGCTAACAACACCTCAGAAACTCCTACTCAGCTAATTAAACACAAACACTGCAGTTCAGTCACAAATGACTCAAAACACTCTTTGTAGAAAATGTTTTACCACTAGATATTTAGTCATCTGCACAGCTGACATGTCTGCTTTTAAAATCTCTTCTTTAGATCAATAAATATCCCTTAATTTAAAACAGATATTTATTCATCAATTGCAAAATATCTATATGCAGATTACATGAAAAAAAAAGAAATGCGCAGTGTATTTTAATTTGCGCTTTCCAACATTTAGCACCATGTTTGTTCAACTCACAAAGTCCTGAAAATACAAGGTGGAGATGCTCTGAACRTGCTGATGCTTCAGGTTTTCCTACGAGTTGGTAGAAAAAAAACAGGCAGTGAGGGACAGCTGTGTGGACTAAAACCTGTCTTAATGAGAAAGCTCAGAGAGCAGACAGACAGGTCAGTGTAGCAGTCAGATTGATTATATGCTGTAGTAGGTGGACACAGTGACATTGTGAAAGGCAGTTTGGCCGAGCTTTTAGTCATTATCATTTTCATCTTTCTGGAGCCACAAATCATCATATTTGGACAAGAAGAAGAGCTGGAAATGGATACTTGAACTCCCGTTGGGCAGAAAAGTGTTTTGCGATCATTAAAAAACAGATTAAATTAAGTAAATACTGCAAGGGAAAGCATAAAAGTTTGCAGGAAAAATCTACTGACATTGCACTTGTGAATATTTTTTATGGACATCTGCTGGTGCCAGAGAGCTTTTGGACTGAAAGRAAAGAGGCCASTCAATTCTTTTTGCACCTAAAGGGYTGGGTTTTTTTTTAAACAAGAGGTTGAATCATCGTTTCATCATCACATTCACACAACTATAGCTGACCCACGTTGACTTCATATTTCCACTGATCTGAATCCAACTTCACTGGGATTTGGTGGATCAAGATACTTTGTCCCTGACTGTGCAGCTAACAAATGCACTCCTGTCATTAGAGCACAATCTTAATGGAATATTTCCAACATCTTGTCAAATTCCTGACACTAAAAGCAGTGAGAAGCACTATAATGTTAGCTCTCTGTTCCAAAAAAGGAGCTGCATGCTCATGTGTCACAGCCAGATGTATGTAGGCCTATATTGAAGTATTTTTTTCACGTTATGCCTGCCACCCAATCTTTATTTTATTTCTTTCTCATGCRGGCATTTAGGATCAATAGGTTATCATTTGTTTTTTAGAACTCAGTGACAGAAATCAAAAAGATGTTTTTACTGCTTGTCTTCTTTGAGCTGGCTTTCACTTTGAGCCGTCTGAGAATCTGCCTGAATTGTGAATTTATTTATTAAACATTTTTGACACAGATCAAAAAAGCACATTGCCAACAGCCTTGCAGGGCCAAAGTTTTCAATAAAGCTGTCTTGTGATTTCTTAGCTCTTCTAGTACGTGTTGGGGATGAATTTCAGCTACTGGTGTATCAAATTTAAGATCAACATCTGCAAAAATCACAGTTTTGGCAGCCAATTTGAATGGAGTTGACATCAAAAGTTAATCACTTGTAGATGTACAACCAATATTTTCTTATTTCAATAAAATCCATGCTGTAATTTATGAAATATTTTTACCAACAGACATTAATATTTAAATTCAAATAAAGACAAGTACATGCTTGTCCCTTTTTCTCGTTGGTGGCTAATACAAAAGTCATTTAGGAAAGTTTTGTAATATGTTGTGTAAGTTTTGAACAAACTAAAATTATTCAATAAACATATATGTGCAAATTTCTCCAGTGTGGGATCAATAATGTTTTATCTTATCTTATCTTATCTTATCTTATCTTATCTTATCTTATCTTATCTTATCTTATCTTATCTTATCTTCTTATCATACCTTATCTTATCTCACTTTGCAGGAGAAAACATGAACATTCAAAGTGTAAAGCAGAAGAACACAGCCTTCTGGCAGGTAGAATTAAAAGAAAATAATCATTTTCAACACATAAGTAAAAAAAAAATTCTTATAAAAATGCAACAGCCACCTAATTTTAAAATATATACCTTTTCCACATTTTTCCAGTCAACATCTGAGCTGCCTGTGCTGCAGGAACTGCTCAATCTGAATCACTTCAGCAGGTCAAACAATCAGCAAAATCCAGAGCATTCTGATTTACATGGTTGGATTAGAGTTCTAAATCGTTTCCRCAGACTTGATCTCATTTTATTTATTTTTTCTGTCTTTCTCACAGAAAATTGGCGTCATTTTCTGCTGTCACTGCAAGGCTTATTTTTTCCCCATTATCCCTGGGACAAAACTGCTGTGACATTGAGTTAATCTGTGATTGTTTCAGCTTTTCTTTATAAAAAGGAAAGGAAAGAAAAGCTAAAAAAAAGAAGAAGTTTCATGTAGCTGCAAAAACATACCAAACAAGACGTGAATTAAAGACCATTTAAAATGCAAACTGT
>NW_013952404.1:1210665-1211822 GCF_001266775.1 Austrofundulus limnaeus | reverse complement strand
TGCCTTCATCACCTGATGTTCACACCTGATCATTATTAGCAATAAATAGAAAAGAAAATCTGATTTTAAAAATAAATTAATTTAATTGATTAATTCTGCCTTGGTCTCATTAAAACACGAGCAGGACCAACGTTACAAACAGTCGAATRAGAGTGAGGCCTTTCCTTTTCTGTCTTTACCAACACCAGGAACCAGGTTAGAATTTGTGCAGCACACTTTCTTATCTACACTTGGGGACCTTGCTCACTTATTTTTTAAAAAGTTGTTAGAGGCAAACATTAGACAAAAAAAATTCAAAAGCTGTACTGATTGCTTGAAGCAAATTCATTCTAACAAAGCATTCCTTTGTTCTAGCAGAGTTCTGTCAGCCAATGTCAACTTGTTTTCTCTTGCTGGAAAATGAACTGGAATGTATCTCTCTGGAGTTKGCATCGACTGATTTATCATCCTTTTATTCTGGTTCTTTCAGGCCAACACAGCAGAGATTTGTTTTTATAAACATCAACTAAAAAATAGAAAAAAAAATCCTGAGTATTTTATGTGATATTCTTTGGTGTTGTTTTATATTTTTAAATTATGAATGCTGAAAATGTTGGCTTCCATTAAAAAAATATGCATCTCTTGTTCTTTTTATTTAAGTTTTAAGACTTTTTTGAAAAACAAGTTTCATCGAGCTTCTATTCTATGCACACCTGAAGTAATACCAGGTCTGCTGCAAAACTTCCACTCATCCATCCATTTTCTGTACCAGCTTAATCCTGTTTAGGGTTGGAGAGTCAGTGTTTATCCCAGCAGTCAGGAGAGGGGTACACCCTGGACAGGTTGCCTGTTTATCACCGGGGGAGTCAAATATGGCTTCATTTTTTATCGGTTGTTTTCTGTAACGTCAATTTATCTGTTTTAACTTTTGGTATTTTTAGCTTAGAGATTAAAACTTCTACTCTTTTATAGCTCATTTGTTTTAGTTAAACTGGTAACTTGACCATATTTTTGTCTTGTAATTTTTAGTTTAATCGTACCATTAGCAACATATTGGGCCTCATGCAAGAACATGCTCGTATTCTTATCCTAAATTTCTCTTACTTTTGTTCGTACAAAGGGTTCGTACGAATATGCCACGTCAGATTCAACAAACTCTTCTATCTTCAGGAAAAGTG
>NW_013952404.1:1208384-1210497 GCF_001266775.1 Austrofundulus limnaeus | reverse complement strand
GCACAACTTAAGAACAAATCTGTGCGTACGAACGGTTCTTGCATGAGGCCCATTGTTTTTAGCTGCAATGTTTCTTTATTTAGTTTCTTTTTTTTTTGTCTGTCCATCTACCCATCAGGCTGTGTGTTGACAACTAGATAGGTTTGTGACAATGTATGTTGGCACTTGAAAAAAATCAGCAGTCACTAGGCATAAATCAAGAAAAGCACAAGTCCTATATGTGATGGAGTTATTGTTGTCAGACCAGGTTAAATCCTGGAAAAGTTCAACAGTGTCTTCAGAAAGGTCTAGACATCTAAAAAAAACTGTCCACAGTCTAAATTTGTTCTGATTTTAGCCTTGATGTAACCTTTTGGAGTTATCTCAACCCAGATAGCCTCACTGGGAAACAAACATCTAACAAAGCAATATAAAAAAGCAAAAATAAAATAATAATAATAAAGCCATAAATTCCGTTTCCCTTTTCACCCCATAATAACAGAAACTGTTTTAATTTTCAAGAAATAACAAAGATAAACATATGTTTAAATAAGACTGGACTACAATTGTGCAGGATGAAATAGCAAATATGTCTCCTATATAATCATATTGAACAAGTAAAATGTCCCCTTTCAAATTAGAAAACTGCCTCTAATTGCCTCTCAACAGGTACATGCTGTTTTCTTGAAAACAAAACCTGGAGTGTGAAAAAGATGGCTGAACCTGAGAATTGCCTTCTTGCTCCTCCTCTCAGCAAGTTATCAAAAAGATGATGGCAAGCTGGAATCACCCCGCAATCTATTGATTGCTCATGTCAGGGTTTACAGTCTGGCTTCATGCATTGGTCCACACTCGTCTATCCCATTTCAGTTTCCTGGGAGCCTGAGGTCAACCCTTCCTGCAGCTATTTCATCTATCCCACCCTCACTGCCACCAGCCTCCCTGGACATTTCACAACCATGCACAAGAGCCCCATCACACTTCACTAATCCCCCCTCATTAAGCCAGGCCCAAAGGCTGTCTTTACTGTTGGTCTATCCCCACGTGCCTTGTACCCACACTTCTGGCAGGATGTGAAAATGTCAGGAATTTTCCACGTGTGTCAAGATGCTGATGTCTCTTTCAGTTACAAAACCAGGTAGAATGAGGAAAATCAACTTTTCTGGATGTGTCCCAGGAGAAAAGAGAAATACAGTCAGGTATATATATCAGTATTTTTTTCATATGTTTAAGGTAAATTTGATATTGTCTTAATGCAATATTTGAAACCACATTAAGTTGTATTTTTGAGACCATAAAAAATAACTGAAAGCCAGTAAAATCCAGTTTTCCTCATGCAGTCTAATTCGGCCCTCTCCATGACTTGTGCAAAGGTTGTGGCAGTGCGGCAAAAGCTGGAAGGATCTATTTTAACCTCCCTTTGAAGTTGAGCTCTCTGGATTTCCCCATAAAAAAAACTTGTTTTTGTGAGTCATTGTGGAAACAACCGTGACAAATTGGGTGCTGCATCGTCTGTGGCCAACCTGTCTCTGAAAATGTCGTGTAACCCAGGCTGACGTACGATGGTAAAACTCAGCTGACAGCAGCGGAAGACGGACTCAAAGGCTCCAACTCATCCTCTCTGAGACCGAATCACAAAGTTTAGCAGCTTTAGCACAAATAAAATCTGCTCTGAGCGATAGGATGCTCTATAAATGGCTGGCAGACGGGAATTTTTAAAACTAAGGAGGGGAGGAGATAGGACGTGAAATGCGTACCGCAGAGGAGTTTAATGTGTCTGACAAGGTACTAAACCGAGGAACCTGGAGTTGTCTTGGTGATAACAGCTGAAAATTATTTAATATTAAGCTTTATATAAACTGCAGGTGGCACACAAAATGCGTGTGTGAAATATTAATCTACAACTTGGAAATGTGTTTTGTTTTATTTTTATTTGGAACTGAATTAAACCTTATAAATTGCATTAATGCTGCAGAATATGTCTATAGATTTCCAATATAAGTCTAGGAACACTTTTTTATGTGAGGTGAAAGATAATTACAACTGAAATAAATGTTATCTATCTATCTATCTATCTATCTATCTATCTATCTATCTATCTATCTATCTATCTATCTATCTATCTATCTATCTA
>NW_013952404.1:1201875-1207850 GCF_001266775.1 Austrofundulus limnaeus | reverse complement strand
AGAGAGAGAGAGAGAGAGAGAGAGAGAGAGAGAGAGAGAGAGAGAGACAGATACTAATACCGCTTTGACCTTTCAAGGCTCAATATACACAATGATATTTGCAACAGTTTTAACACTATTCCAGTATTTACTTTGCCCTTTAGGCCAAAAATAAACCTTTATTTTCTCTCTTTTTTATTTTATTTTCTGAAGTAGGTTTACATGTAGCCCTTTTGCGGGCATGTTGCTACAGGTGATACTGAGACGAGCAATTGCATTAGCAGGAAGTATACTTTAAAGGCCTGTCAGTCACTGATACAAAATGCCATCTGCACTCGTTCAAGGGCAGGAACTCCAGGAAGTTAACACTGGGAGGGAAGAGTCATGGATTTTTCATCCTCTCTCTTGATTCTGGCTTAATAAATAATATAACAGAGCTACAAGCCTCAAGGTATTCAGATTAGTGTGCTGCTGCATATTAAACCTCTGCAGAACAGGCTGATCCTGGACACCTCACAAGTCTTTATGACATGCAGGCAGAGACTGTTGAGTTTGTTTGGCAAACTGTTTGGCAGTTCGATTGCAGCCAAAATACTTTTGTTTATCCAAACAAGGTAGTTTTAATTTAGTCTTTAATGAGATGCTAATATGGGAAAAAAAAAACTAAATATGTATTGATTTTTTTTTTATTTGGTAAAGGTTTTCATTTGTTTGTTTTTAATTTCCATAATTGTATTTGTTCTATTTTTATTAGTTTTTTTTTTCTTTTTATAAAACAGTAAACTGTTTAATTTAGCTGATGATGGAGATGAATTGATTCCATAGTGGAAGCCCAACTGGATTTGAACAATATGGACGAAGGCTGATGTTCTATTTTTCTACAGCTGATCATAATCTGGTCAGCACATTATGCTTATGTCCTTTTTTTTATTTTTTGTTCATCCACTGTTTACGTCCTGTTCATATCACAGATCCTAATAGCTATCAGTTTTTTTCATACTTAACCAAATTTAAGAATATTTCTCTCAGATACACTGCAGTACTTTTCAGTTGTCCTTAAATAAAAATGGTCCTAAATTATCTACATTCTTACGTCAGTGTGTTCATATTGTGTTTGTTTTGGAGTTTTATGTTCTTTGTGATGTTTGGTTTGCTTTAGAGTTTTGGCTCCTCGTTTTTCAGTGTTTTCAGTTCATCAATACGCCGGTGTTATGTCATTAATTTTCTTCAGCTTCTAGTTTTTCTTGTTTGACACACCTGTCATTCATCTGCAATCAACCCAGCTGCATTCACACTAATCAATCCTAGCAGATCCTTGATTATGTTGAGATCCTCATATAAATTCTGTTCCGTCTTAAAACCATCCCTCCTTACCCCACACCACTTTCATTTTATATTATTTGCACAATGTTTTTTTAACTTTATGAAATGCCTTCTTAGAACAATACATGCCTGGCTGGCAACCTGCTGCTCTGCACTTTTAAGTCCAAACCAACCATCAATCACCATCATTACATAATGCTTTATTTTTAAGGTGGGCTGTCTGCATTTGAGCAATAAGATGCTATTTTGTTTGCGGAGCAAATCAATTTAAATGAGGGCTGTGTGCTGCCTAGCATCTAATTTGCTCCCATCTACATTGTGAGAGCTCTGCAATCTTTCAGAGATGCATATTTTTGTATTATATGAATTTATGGATCCCTTAGAGAATATGTTTATTTTGCCTGTATGTTCAAATTTAAATGTGTTATCATGAAACAACTACGGACTACTTGTCCCTCTGTGTTGCGTTTACAAGAATTTAAACCAACTTTTTGTGGGTGAAAACCTCAAGAATTCAACCAAATGAATGAAAATCACAGAAGATGAACAAATTAAATCTACACACCAAACATTATTAAAACYCAACTCAAAACCTCAAACTAAACATTCTGCCAATTCCTGCTGCTTTTGATTTCTAGTAATTATGAAATGCTGGATCATAATAATAATCTCCATCTGTATTTATTCTGTTAATGTAGTGCAGTTCTGCCCCTTAGGAATGTTACATTAGCACGTGTTCTTCAACATCATTGAATATGTTATGATTTTTTTTTTTGACATTTAAAAATTTCTTAACCAATTTTTTAACCTGTCAACCTGAATTGAATGAATTTGAGTTTGTGATTATTTGTTATTTCTTTTTCATCTCAACAGCAACAAAAATCTACACAATGTTGGAGCATGTTCATTATTTCAGAAAGCTTGCTCTTCAGTCTTAATTTATCAATACACAGGTTTTGTTCTTCTGATTAAATTGATGGATTTTTAAAACTGTCTTTGAGGCTCCTGTGGTTTGATGGTTCAACAATCAAAGCAACTGATAATTCAAATCAAGATTTTTTTTCCAGTTTCTATAAAAAACATGTTTGATTAAATATGATTTATCAAAATAAATTTTAGAGTTTTTAAAGGCAGGAAAACAAAGCATATGGTCTTAGGCAAGTCAATATACAGCTACAGGATGATGTTAGCGTAATAGCGGTGTTGACAGCCGTTGTTGTCAGAAGGCCACCTTTGCCTCAGGAAAGCTTTCACCTTGAAGCTWCCCAGTCTTCATTTTCAATTTTACACTACATTTCATTTTACATTTATATTGTATATTACTTTCAGTTCAGTTTTCAAGTGCTACCTGAGTAACATTACCCCCAGGGTAGAGAAATGCACTGTGCTCATGACAGCCAGCCAACAAACCCATGGGACACGTTTTAAACTTAGCTTGGCTCAGCACTGGCCCACATGTCCACCAACCTCACAGGGGAGAAAAAAAAAAAAAACTCCAGATGGCCGGTACGCCTGTGTCATCCAAACTGAAGTTAACACTCGTACTCATCCAAGCTGAGACGTCAGCAGTGACATGTTCGGACTTTGATGCAAGCAAATAAATAAAAATAAAAAAACAATGGAAGTTTTAAAACAAATCTTAAAAAGTGATATTTAGTTGTTGTTGTTTTTTTTTTGGTTGTAATTAAGATCAGTGGACAAACACTGAAGCCCACCAATTGTGTGAGGTTTATTATTCATGCTGTTATTATTTTAGTTACAATTTTCATGCTTGGTGTGCAGTTCAGGAACAATGTGCTGAGGCCTTGCCTTTTTTAAAACTTACCAAAAGTTCTATATTAAATATATTGAATTACTGTATATTGATATACGTATGGTTTATTTTATAAGACAGGCATGACTTGAGTTTTACAATAAAAAAGTCTGAGTTTAATTCAGTGAATATTGAATTCTTGTACCTTACAAATTATCATCGGATTGCACATCTTTTGTTGGCACAAATTGGGATTTTGTGCAGCCATCTGGTCAAAATAAACCCTTCTGCTCATATTTAAATGAGGTATGGTGCATACATTATGCATTACAATGCATGCATTTAGAAAAATATATWTATCCACACAAATTTATGTAACTTTCTGCCTGGGCTAAAAGCATTCGACTCTCAAAGCTCAGCACTATTTGCCACACAGTTTAGTTTAAATTATTATTATTTCCTGAGAAATGGTGGTATTTGAGACTCAGGGAAAAAAAATAAAATGGAGATATGTAATCTGCTGCACTGTTGCTTTCACAAAAAGTATAATTCATCCCAATTTCAATGATGAGTTTCAGACAATGTTGCATTTGCAAATAAATTGTATTTGCTGATGCAACAATGCATAAGTGCAAATGCATGGACGCTTGCAGAATATTTCAGCAGATAGAGCTTTTATCTGTAAATTAACAAATAAAACCTAAAGCAGTTATTTAGAAAAAAAATACATTAATAACTAATGACCCCTACCTTTAGTTTCTTGACTTACAGCAGGTCTGCATGAAGTGAGGGAATGGTGAGGAGCTGAAAGGTGAGGAGCTGAAAGGTGAGGAGCTGAAAGAAGCAACAGTGTTCCTCCTGTAGTTCAGGTCTCTTCTTTAATGTTTTAAATAAAAATAAAAAGTTGCAGCTCATGAAGCACAAAATGTATTTTATTGATTTAAGAATGTCATCCTGAAGGTGCATCCTCTCTGATACAATGAGCCCGTGTCCAAGCAGTTGTAAGCAGTCCCTCATTGACAGAACACATTTTGTGCCTGATGTGTTGATAACTGACAGTTATATTTAGATTGCACAGCAGGTTTGCTGCATTCTGCTGCCTGGTGTGAAAATGTAGTGCAAATTGCTTACACCTATCGAAGTGGATCAGTGTGTTTGGAGCAGCATAAATTTAGTACTATTTGCTTTGAGAATAGCACACTGAGAAGYAGAAAACAGAGGGTTCAAATGATGTGCCAAAAATGAGCCTAAAAATAGRCGCTGTGCAGAAGCAGACGTGTGTACTGTAAGTGGTTTTATTTACTGGTTTTCTTGCAAAAATCTTATTTTTGATGGCACAATTTGGTCCATGATCAAATGTGTCGATACGTGAAAAATTAAGGAAGTGTTTATAGAAGTTCAGAATCCACAGAGGGTGTGATTTCTGATTACTTTTCTACTTTTACAACGTTTTACTATACTTAGCTGTCATAGACGTTATGGGGCTTCAACACCACATCCTGAAATTCTGCAAACCCCTTGAAAAAAACTGAATCAAAGCAGTTAACCTTAATGCAAATTAAATTAAGTTTGAAGAGTGTTTGCATGTCTGCAATAATTATGTCATTAATTAGTGGCAGCAAGAAGAGATATTTCAATTCTTGCTTGCAGGACTCAACATTGAAARTATCGGTTTACAAAGTAATCAAATACAGTTCCACACACACCCCTCACCTGCCTTATAATTTCACTCRGTGTGTTATCTCCTACATTCTCTGCGTAATAACAAGTCCCCTGCTTTGATGCTCTTTAAATGGCACTGGCTGGATGAGTGGTCACAGATATGGAAGGGGGGAAACCACACGGACCTGCATAATGACAATGTCTGTGGATTTGATAAATCCTTTTCTCGTGGGCACTGGAGCCACCCTTGCGGAAAATGTGATTACACTTCTCCATGGGAGGTGTAGTTAGGGTTTTTTTTCCAGTGAAGAAACCTGTTTTGTCATTAAAACCCATGTTTGTGTCCGCAGCAAGCAGGCTAACAACTCTGACATGCGTATAATGTCTGGAGCAAAAAAATAAAGGAGATTTTTTTGGCCTACTGTTGAAGCTGAGAGTGAACAGATGCTAATGATTCAATGATGTGTAATGGGTTACAGCATGTGTTGGAGTTGTTTCGCTGTAAAATGAGTGTATAAAGTGAGTAAAACACTAACATACTGTGGTCACAATGTGTGTTTTTAGTTCAAGCCAGATTGCTAATTGGCTGCCAGCAGATTTRGCTCTCTTTTTTTCAGAAAGCCCAAACAAACTCACTGTCATGGTTTGTGGCTTCTGTTGCATTCAGATTTTGTTTTCTCTGGTTTCTACAGTCGATGCTGTGTTTTGTTGTCTCCATGTGTTGGTCTTGGTTTTTTGCAGGTCCATTGCTTATGATGAAGTGCCTGTTCTGGGTTTTGTGTTCTGTTTTCTTCCATTGCTGTTTTATTTTCTAGAGCAGGTTTTCATTGCACAAGACAGTTAGTTTTGCTTCATGTTTCTTGTTGCACTCTTCAGTCAAACTGTCATTTTTTATTTTTTTATTTTTTATTTTTTTGGCAAGACAAGTTACTGAGTCGATTGACCTTGAGGTTTTGAGGTGGCAGGCCTGATAAAAGCCGGTTGAAGTAAATGCTAAATTAAAAAAAGGGGGTTAAGTGGTGTTTTTCATTATTATCTCCTTTAACAAAGAAAGAAACTTGACCTTCCTTTAAGAGAAGGCTGCAGATCATCATAACTCATAATACTACTTCAAATTCTTGTTCATAGTCTTACTAAATGGCTATTATATGAATAAATCAGGGCAGTAATGTGAGTATCATGAGCAAGTTTCAAGCCTTTTTAAGACTTGAATGTGTTTGAACCATTTTTACTCTTTTTAAATTACAAACTTTCATAT
>NW_013952404.1:1195297-1201648 GCF_001266775.1 Austrofundulus limnaeus | reverse complement strand
CACACACACACACACACACACACACACACACACACACACACACACCTGCATTTGTTGTCTTGTAAATTCCCCATGAATAATAAGATTTATTTTATTTTTCATTACGAGCGCACTTGTTTCCTTGACATTCAGCATAACTCAAAACATCTGGGTTACAGCTCACACATTGTGGGCATAATTCAGCACGCAGCTTTTATTACAGTGCATAGATTTTTTTTTCTCAGACCTTGTGACATCCCCACAAGTTGCTCATCTCATTGCCTGCATGCCCTGCAGGTTTACAAGCCACAAGTCTGACCATGAGCATAGGTTCATATTCGTAAATTAAACTCTGGGAGTTCACGCTGATGGTGTCTGACAGAAGCAAACTGATTTTAAATGCATTACGAGTGTTATTAATAGGCTTGTTGTGCTGTAATAAAACTGTGCTCTCCTGGCGTCTTTGAAAGTCTCAATTCCCACAATCATTTTGCGAGTTTGAATGTGCATCGCAGCGGGTTAATGCACAAAGCAGCYTCTTTAAATGGAATCTCAATGAAGACTTGTAATGATAATGTGTTATTTGTATTCTCTGGCTGTTAATCCTTAGAGTATTATGGCAACTCTGTAAAAGAGGGAATCTAAAATAATCGGCATCAAACTCCTCACCCTCCAATATTGTTTCACCATAAATTCTTGAATCAGAAAAAAAATTAAATATATAACTTTTTACGTGTGCTTGACTAAGCGTGTCATGTTCCATTTTAAAATAAACTAATAGCATTAAGTAATTGTCAGACTGTGTCTCTTAAAATTTAAAAATAATGCATAAAGATGAACAATTGTACTTTTACATTTTGTTGCTCATTTGGTTAATAGTTTGCTCCTTTACTGACTAATTTACTAATTATGTATACCGAATTGTGCCCTTTAGGCTGTCAAAATGCAGAATCCAACTGATGTGCAAGATCTCACCAGGTTCTGCAAAAATACAGAGAGCTTTTTTTTTTTTTGGCTTTTAGTGAGCAGGATCCAACTTCTTCCACAGAATTCGCAGAACCCCTGAATGTGCATTTGCATGATTTGAGCTCATCATGCCGACATCTAATGGATCCCAACAGCAATGATGTTTGGGGGACAATTCAGCTGCGAACAGGAAAGCGGCATGATGGGAAGAATAAATGTGAATGTTTATGAAAGAGAGTATGTCATCATCAGACTCGTCAACAAAGACAGGACCATATGATTCTTGTGTAGGAGGGAACAGAGACACATAAACAACACAAAAGCACGAGCACCGAGTGGAACGTAAAACTGTTTACTATTAGCAGGGGAAGAAAAAGAGGTGTGCCGTGTCATATAACAACGTATCCTCCCCTGCATCCATCACACGTGTTTCCTCTGAAAGCTTCTGCAGACGAACAGACGTTTGAAATGTGCGCTGAAGTTCTGTGTCAATGCAGTGTCCATAGCCCTGCATACATGAAGCCAAGCTCAAACGTACTCGCTGTCATGCATGAATCTGCACCCACACTCCTACTCCCACACAGACTTGCAAAGCAAACATATAACACAGCCTCCCCACTGCATGTTTAGAAAAGAAAACAGCTTGTAGGGACGACTGGTCGAGAAAAAAACGAGGGAAGGGAGGCAAATAATGCTCGTCAAGTCACTGCAAAGATTATAATGTCACTCGGGAGCCAAAGCCCTGCTGTGCTAAATTTCAATAATTTCCCTTAAAGCACTGAAATCCCCCCCCCCCCTTCGTTTGCAACGCTTTTGTTTGAGAAGCACATAATTCACTCTAAATCATAACGCTGCTGTCTGAATTTTAAAAAGGTTTTATAGCTTAGTGGCATGATTTGCCCATGGCGAGTATGTATAATAACACCTGTTTTGTTCAGGATGTGCATGAGATAGCTTAGTTTGCAAAGCATGTCAGAACAGAGAATTACTTACAGTAACAAAGGTCAAACATGTAAAACATCAAGTGATTTGTTAATGCATGAAAGCTCATTCAGTATTCACCTGCTAAGGAACCACACTTGACCTTTTCATTTTCTAGACCTTCACTACCGACATGTTCACGTAAAAGAGTTGTGTAGGATGTGGACTTTAAGCAGCGTTTGCTTTTATCTCCTCTCTGTAGGTTGAGTGTTTGTCCTGATCTGTGACTGTGAATGTGTGGCCTGGAGGTTTTTCCAAGGGACCATATGGCACAATACCACACAATATAGGTAAGATGTGCTTTTTTTTCTCAGCTTGAAGCCTGAATAAATTTTCTTATCAAAGCTCATTCAAAGCCTCCCCAGGCATTGGCATCATCTTAAATGTTTAGAAGGCTTCTAATGAGATCAAATGATAAATGTGAGCTGTGTGACTCGGTTCACAAATTTCTTCTTGTACTTTGTCTGCCTTCTGTTCAGACATTGTGCTTTGAGTCTAAATAATTAAACATTTATTATCATTATTATTATTATTTTGTGGTTTTACAAATCAAGTCTGCAAAAAATAGAGAAATAAATCTGTACCAATTGTACAAAGGTATCTTTTGTGTTGCCTTTTTCTTTATCCAGAATTATTGTAGAGCCCAAACAAACCATCACCTCCTACTCATATAATGCTTGTATATAAAGCACTTTCTTTTAATTGCAATCCACTGCCTTCCTTACTTTGCATACAAGAGCCTTCTTTGCCAAAAATGTGRAATGTCTTTTCCTTACGATAATATTCATGCATACATATTTTTTTATTGGTACAGCACTGAAAAAGGGGAAAAAAATAGAAGCAGCCAAAGTCAGAAGAAATGCTTCCGAAAGCCTGAAAAAACATTGCTCAGGATTTTTTATTTATTTATTTTTTTAGATTAGAAGAAAGTCAAATTGCTTGGAGACGTAAAATAAAATGTGTATAAGCACTGCTGATGCCTTTAAATCAACATTAAAGGGGACAAATCATGCAAAATCAACTTTTTTAGTCCTTAAATACATTTTGTTGTGTACTTGGAGTCATGCAAAATATGTAAGTTTAGTTTATCCTAGTGCTGAATAGATACTGTATCTTTTTATTTTTTGGGGGTCATATTTTTAATCCTGTTTAGTTTTCTCTATTTACTGTCACACATTTTGAGCAGTAACGTTACAGTATTTGCTGTGGAGCTGCTAAACAAGGTCAAAGACCTCTGGCTTATCAGTTTTGCAAATACACATTTTTTTTAGGTTTGTGGTCTTAATTGTCCTCTGGCTCTGGGTCAGACTCTGGCTCCAACATGTAAGGCTGGATGGACTAGTCTTCTTAAGTAATTTGTAAATAAAAACTTTCTAGACCTTCACTACATAGTCGCAAACCCCTCCATCAAACTGGAAATAACCGCTCTGGAAGCTGGGGGTGGGGGGTGAAGTGCCTCATTTGGATTTAAAGAGACAGCCTCAAAATGAGTTGATCTGAGACACACCTCAGAAAAGGGGTAAAAGAGGAGCTTGTGAAGGTACAATAAGGAGGAATTCAAACCAAAGCATTGCAGTTCCACTTTATATAGACCCTAACTGCATGATTTAAATGTGAAAAAGAGGGATTTAAAACCAGGGTATGTCTCATTTTAAACATATCTTACACATTAACACTGAGTACAGCTTCAACATTTTTTTTCACCTATTTATTAGGTTTGCAAGTCACCAGTGACTGGGCCCATGGATCGGCTCATGCTGAGTAGTAAACATAAAAGCACAAAGACCAAAGTCTGGAAACAAGCAGAAAGTGGTTCATGTCAACCTTTAAAGAACACTAATTATCAGGCAGAACTTTGTAAAAAGTATGACCRGTTGTGTCCCTCTTTGATTTGAAACCGAGATGGTTTGAAGGCCAGAGCTGCTGCTTTTGGTCGATTTTTCTTTGGAGTGTATAGAGCGCTGCCCTTCCCTGCTCAGCCTCAGACTAAAGTGACTCATGACTCATCGACACAAGTTAATGTTAGCTACTTAATCTGAGCTGTCGCAGTGTGAGTTCAGAACAGCGAGCCCATGGGTAAGCTACCAATCTGAGCTGCCAATCAGCTGACACGGAAGCATCATTTAACATCAAATCGTTTCCAGTGAAGCAGTGTTTTACAAACTGAGAGTCAGAAAGTGCAAATTCAACAGCTAGAACTAAAAGGGAATCATTTTCAAGTAGATAATTTTTTAAAGCAGGCATGTATTTGATCCACTGACCACAAAAATCTCATGAATTCCTCTTAAGAAACCGAACATAACATTAACTTGAAGCTTCAGGTGCAGCAAAGGGTGAAATGTAATATTAGGGTTTTGTACCGCCTCAAAATGAGACTTCAGCTTTTAACAATGTCTTTAGTTTAAAGTGAGCATCAGTTCTGAAGCGCAGTGAAGGCTGTCCTACTTTCTTGGTGCTCATTTTGCATCATGATGGATTTAATGTGATCAAGAGTGCATGGATGCTTTTGATGCTTTTTGATGCTTTGTGTGTGTTTTCTCAGGAGGAGAGTGGAAAGCTCGTTAGATTTATAGAGGACGTGCAGAATAAATGTGCTACTTTTTGTTGTCTTCACTTCTCTCTCTAGTTTTGTAAATCCTGAACCCAAACAAAACAATGCTTAAACTCAGGCAGCAGGGGGATTCATGCTGATCCGAGTGAGTCTTTAGAGCACTTGAAAAGTGTTAAGTTGTCTTGGTTTTGTTGACACAGAAATATGAGAATAGCACATCTTTTGACAGTAATTTTAATTATTTTATAGTCAAGATTATTTATTCGTGTCTGAGGCTTTTAGTTTATCCGCATCAAGTCAGAACTTTACATAGACAAAAAGGTAATTTTAAAAATGAAGCAGTTTCAAATTGTTTTTCATTTCAGGAATATCCGTAGAGAAATCTCTTGTGAGATAGAAGAAATTAGTTGTTTTTCATAGAATATTTTTAAAAAAGCAATCACTTATATATTTTTAGATCACACTGGTTAAAAATTTATAAATATTTTTTGTCTTGTGAAGTAATATGATGAGTTTCCACTCAATAAAGAAGTTGCTTTTGTTTTTGGAAAGTCTTGGGAAATTTACCATGTATTGTTTCAATTAGTTCTTCCCTTTAACACATGATTGCACTTGTCTGTTGTTTTAATAGAAGCAGCAAGCTTAGTGTAGATGGTAACTTTCAAATTACTAAAGCCATCTTATAGTCAGATAGCATCTTTAATATGTTTTCATTTGTTGCATTGGATTATATATTAAACAGTCTTTGTGCGATGTCATTAAGGGTGCCGGTTCATCTTAGTAACTGTTCAGTATTCAATTGTGTTTTTAGAAGATGATTGTGGAACCAGGCTAAACAGGTCTCCACAAAGAAAAACACAGGTCCCACTTTACAGCTTACAAGACTAAACTGGGGGAAATAGTTTTATACATCAAAGGGCAGACTGGCAACTTTTAAATTGTGTAAAATATGACGGATTTTAAAACATATTTGTTAAACTAGAGAAAATGTCCATCTAACCAAATCTTACATATTTCAATCAACCAAAAAGTATTTTTGACTTTGTTCTGAGACTGATATACTAACAACACATGTGTTATTTTGCCTTTCCTGGAAATAGAGATGGGATGAATGGCTCTTTGAAATGATTTAGATCTTGACAAGTTTCATAAAGTCATTCAAAAGAGCTATTTGATTTTGAAAAAGTTAGGGTGTATTCACACCTGACACATTTGGTCCACTTTAAATGGACCAATTTGTTTCCACTGTTGGTTCAGACCTTTTATGCAGATGTGAATACACTCATGCAAACTCTTGTGTGGACCAATCAACTGAATCAGGACCCACTTTTTAGGTGGTCTCGGTCTGTTTKCAAATGAACTCTGGTGTGATTTGCTTCTGGTGTGAATACAGACCAGTCTCAAACAAGGGGTTACTTGTTTTAAGAAAACATAAATTTATGCGACTCACCTTCAATTATGGTAATAAATTTACACATACATGAATATTTAATTGCCTAACTACATCCTAAAGTTAAGGACTCCTCATGATAATTATTAATAATAATTTATCGTAGCAAATTGCTATTGATAAGTGATTAGAACTGTGTGCAGCAGATGATCTGAGTCCAGAGTTCTCAGTTTGAAACCTTCTGGAGCTCTTCTGTGTGACAGAGTGTGACAGAGTGTGGATGGTTGATTGTCTCTTTTGTGTCCCTGATGGAGACTGGAGACCTGTCCAGGTGTCTCTGGTGAACTGGAGACCTGTCCAGATGGCTCTGGTGAACTGGAGACCTGTCCAGGTGTCTGGTGAACTGGAGACCTGTCCAGATGGCTCTGGTGAACTGGAGACCTGTCCAGGTGTCTGGTGAACTGGAGACCTGTCCAGATGGCTC
>NW_013952404.1:1186210-1194565 GCF_001266775.1 Austrofundulus limnaeus | reverse complement strand
ACACACACACACACACACACACACACACACCCGTGTGTCTTGCAGCCAGGAGCCCACAAGCTCGGGCTGGAGGAAAGAAGCAGGTGTGAATTGAGGAGGGAAGGGCTGGTGTGGAAAAGAGAGGAAAGCAGGGGCTGATCAGGAAATGATGTAGGGAAATCTAATTTATTTTTCATACGCTGCTGAGATGGAATGTCATATATCACGCTAAGCTGCAATTTTGTGCCAGTTCCAGCCTCACAAAAGATGAAAGAATAGTGATCAAAGATACAGCGAGGAGAGTCAGCTGTTGGAGTTGCTATGGGAGCTACTTCCACAGAGAACAATATAAACTCTGTCGGATTAGTCATCCAGTAAACTGTCACTGTTGGTTTTCAGAGTGGTACAACTCACTTTAAATGTCTAACACTGTTAGACATTTGAAATGCTGTTGAGTAGAGTGTCCCATTTTATCACTAGGGCTGAGAATGAATGGCTACTGCTGAGCATTCTGGGGCTGACAGCAGATTTACAAAAAGGTATACAAGAAACTCGGATACCTCTGACAGGATGTGCTTTCATCTGTGTTTAAGAAATGAATTATGTTTCATTCAAATAAGATTTATTTTGTTTGTTTTTTGGTTGGAGCACAGTCTGTCTTTTGTGGATAAATGTATAGGACACTTTCAGGTCATTTTGTAAGCCAGCTAACAGCTAGTTGCTAGTTTTCAAACTAGTTTGATTTTGTTTTTATTTTTATGAAGTACAGTATGGTTCTCAGATTCAACTGCATTTTTTTAACCTCAATGTTAAGACTTTTCAAACTTGGTTGTCAGTGTTTAAAGGCCTGGCTAGCTTGTTTCATAGTTTGACTGTGTTCTTCTGTTTATTTATTCCTACCTTCAAGTTATAAAATGTTTGGAAAGATCACTTCCAATGCCACAGTCTGTGATTTAGGAATTGTTCAGTATAAACCCCTCACGGCCTGCTGCTTTAAAAGCAGACAAAGCCATCCATCTTCTTATACAGTAAGATGGATATAAGCTTCTGCTTATATGTGGTCAGATCATAGAAACATTAGGTCCAGAAGTAAAACCCAGACATTCTCCTCCCAGCAAACCACTTCCTGGTTTGCTGAAGAATTCATGTCCCAAAATGCCCCCCCCCCCAAAAAAAATCCTTTCTTTTCAGTTACTGTTTGATTTATTTCTTTGTTTACTCAACATGTCATTGATTCAGTGCATCAGGCTTTTAAGTCTGCTACTGTTTCTGCTTTGCAAATTTTCCCCTGTCCAGTTACACACCAGAGATCAACTCATCACAGTATCTATATCAGACTTTAGAAGCCCTTTCTGCTTTAGTGGCGCCTGGTAAAACCTTTGGATCTTTACAGTGTTCCACATTATGATTTCCAAAGGAGATATTGAGCTTCACTTTGAGTTATTCAATACGTTCAAAGGGAAAAGTGTCCTTTTAGAAGGCCATTTGTACTTGAATATATAAAACTTTTTGAGTTCTGTTTTGTTCTTCTGTTTTCTGCTGTTTTCTTAGGGTTGTGACACTTTCCTTAATCATCATTTTTTCTGCACTGGCACATTAATAAAATAAGCCATTTTCAGAAAATAAGGTTGTTTTGTTTTGAAGTTTGAAATTACTCATGCACCATGTTTCCTTTGTACATTGTATCATCAGCTAATGATGGCATGATCTTTAAGTGAGTATTGTTAAAATATCTCCTTTGTAAAACTGATTTTCTGATTTAAAGCAGGAACGTTTCTGTGTATTGATGAAAAAAACATTGTTTTATTTAAAGATGTGAAACCATCTTAACAGAACAACAAAAATATTTCTTTATTCATCTGAATAATGGCCTTTTGGCTTAGGGTTGCTTTGTGTTTTATTAGGTGATTTCACAAAATAATTTATCTTTTTTTTTTTTGCAATAAAACCTCTCCCCCGCCAGCCACCTTTCATGAAAGCCCTTCAAATGTGAAGCACTCAGAACTAGGCCACCTCTGACTCTCTGCTGCCATGTTACACACAATTTATAAAGAAGAAAAATACTGGTTTGAACTATTTTTTTTTTTTAGATTTTGATTTACACGGTTCAATGTAAGAAAACCACAGGAGCTTAACAAATGTTGCTTAAAATGCTACAACAGCTGCCATGTGTTTTTGGTGTGTAGTGGGGTTTTCTGGCTGTGGAGCAGAAAAAAAGTCTGAACAGAATCCTACAAAGAAAGAGATTCTGTTTTTGGACGTCTCACCTGCAGGACCACATCAGTAACCCTGCTGTCTGTGTTGTCCAACTACTGTCTCCACCCTCCTCGCATCACCAGTTTGCGCTGTTCAACCTAACTGATCACAGCTGCTATTGGTAAAAAAAAAAATTAATTATATTTATAAATTAATTTAAATTATCTTGCAAATCTGATCTAATAAGACACTATTATTTTTAAAAAAGGGGGAAAAGAAATGAATAAAAGAATAAAAATGTGAACATGCAGTGTGTAATGAGTTTATCTGTTTATGTTTTCACAGTCTCATTATTTGTCTTATTATCTTGGCAGGATGGAGCCGAAACATTTTTTAAAAATAAAACTGTATTACAGCAGGAGTGATCATAATGGTGATGAGAGWGTGCAGGCTGATTGCGCTGATTATAAACACCTTCCACCTTCAAACAGTTAAATCTAAAACTGCAAGATTAACCCAAGTAGAAAATGCAATAGATTTGGTAGTTTCAGATTTTATTTTTATCGTGGACTTTGCTGAGAGTAAAATGTTGGATATTCAGTGTATCCAGGATGTCTATCGGATAATCTTATCAAAGGAAGCAAAGAGCTGCCAACAAGGATCAATAACAGGATTTCTAAAGGATGCAGCTCCACCACCTGGAGTTTGTCCACAGCCTTTGACTGTAATGTTTCTATCTGTAGGCTTTGCCTGAACCAGATGAGTTGTTCTGAAGACTATCCGCCCTGCAAAAATGATACTAAAGCAGAACATGTGTTCACCTTAGAAAACATTTAGGAAAAGATAGAGAAAAAAATCAAATGAAATTTTGCATGAGCCAAAATTTAAATAAATTGGTCCAAATATAACTGTTAATGCCATTGGCATTGCTGTGAGAAGGAGAACATTTTCACTGAAAGAAGATGTTACAAGGTTGTTATAATCAAATAGAGAAGCCCTAAAACTGCCTTCTAACAACATTTAGAAAATAGCTCTTGGACTYGTAGCAAGTGTGTTGGTCATTTAAGNAGACCTGTCCAGGTGTCTCTGGTGAACTGGAGACCTGTCCAGGTTTCCCCTGCCTTCACCCAAAGGCAGCGAGGACAGGMTCCAGCCCCACCCTGACCCTGATTAGGAACAAGGCGGACAGGAGGAGGATTTTTCTTTATAGCAGGAAACAAACATTTAATTATAAAACATGATTTACTTTATGTTAATCTGAACCAGTTTAGTGTTGTTTGTAAATATATTTGACAGTTTTGAAGGAATGAACACATTTGTAATGTTTCTTCAAAATAAACCTGTTTCTTATGACTTCTGTAACATGTTTTGAATAAAATATCAGTAAAAACCTCAAATCATGTCCTTTCTAAGAATTAGAACTCTCTTGTAGATATAAAGGATAACATTTAGAAAATGCAATTATGCAACTATCAAAAAACCTCCTCTCAGTCACTGAAAATAATTTGTTTACCACATTTTAAAGACCAATTATAATACGGGCCCTTAAAGGTTAATGCTCCTGAATGTCTGACCTGCAGTGTGAGACCGAGGAGAGGAGCTCAGCTCCATGTTTGAGTCCAGCAGGACCTGTACAGCAGCTGATTCTGTCTGGATTTGAGTTTACAAACTACTCTGGTTACTTTTTTCAAAGTTGAGGACCATTACAGCTGCGCTGCTGATAAGCGCTATTTATAGAACATGAACGGACTCGCGGGAACCTGGTCGCACGCGGGGTCTGTGTTGGTGATTCTACATTATTGATAAGGTAACAATGCTGTGGCTTCACCTGTCGCATTTTATTTTAAAGAAAGAAAAAGTAGCTTGCAAAGCTGTCGCATCAGTGTTACGTGATTTAAAGCAGAGTTTTCATCACGCACACACACACACGTCTTCCTATCTTTGTGAGGACCACACACAGCGCTCAGCCTTGCTTTAAGCCATCTTTTTTTCCCCAAGTTTGGTGAGAGGTGGATATGGACGGACGCAAAAAATAGCTCTGGACTTGATCTGGACTTATTTAAATAAAAATGACTATGTGCCGTGAAATTCTTAGAGGAGCTGGGGGGGGCGCTTGTATAAGGTAGAGGAAACACTGCTTCATCATGTAGGGAGAAGCATGATGACGTCAACACATCACGTGGGCGGAACCATGTGTTTTGTGAAGTGCACCCACATAACCCTTTCCCTCCTGAGCTGCTGTACTCCTCCTCTCTGCCTGTTTTCTGTGAAAAAGTGTTGGAGTGATTGAAAAAATATTACAAGAAATAAAAAAAATGTCTCTTTACTGTCCACAACACTGTTCCTATCGTTTGTCGAAAGGTAGTTTGGTTTAAACCAGACCCTGTCCTTCACTTTGCTTCGTACAAGAGTCTGGACTTGCTGCATAGAGAATTGATTTCTTGCAGGAGGTGTGGCCTCTGCTGAAGCATGTGTGTGTTGTCGGTGTGAAGGAGGGTAAGCAAAGAAGCTAACCGGAAATTGTGTGTGCTGTAAACAACCCTACTGAGAGGAGAAAAGTACAGAGCCAAACGAGACGYCTGTAAATGAGAGCTGCTGCTTTGTCAGACAAATTTAAATTTAATTTGGAAGCCTTATCAACACAGACTGGTTTCATTCACTTCCTCCACTGCCGTATGCTAAAATAACTAGCAGACACTGCGCAGAACATCGACSTCATTCAAAACTCCTCCTTKTGTTGCTTATTGGCCCAGGTAAAATAAACTACAAGCAGACACCGCGCAGAAAATTGATGTTCTCTTCTCTGGTTGGCCCGGCTAAAAATCTGCCAGTGAAATCCATCTCAATGGGAGAAGTCCCAGACGGAGCAGTGAAGGGAAACTAGAATTGAGCGGAGCTGCGTAGGAAGGCAAGGGCCAGGCTAGTCGAAAGGAGCTGTTGAAACAATTCAAACTATGGCTAATTTTTTGCGGTGTTGCAATGTTGTCAAAAAATATTTAAAAAACTTAAAAACACAACCAAACTCCAGAAATATAATCTGCTTAAATATGTCATTGTTCTGGTTGTGGAGTGCTGGTTTTGTAATTATTGCAAAGTACTAGGAGAGAAATGAGTACAGAGTGGTTCCCAAATGAGGTACATGTCACCATAATTGCAGAGGTTTTCAAAATTTGATCTGCATATGTACAAAAATGATAACACACTTCACAGATTGTCAAAGAACTGTGTGAAACTTGTTACACTCAAAGGGTTCCTCACAAGCTCTGCACAAACTGTAGTCTGAAATGTCTGCATTGAGACCAAGTAGCAGGGTTTTTTTCTATATTGATTAATACTAATAGCATTTCTAATGTCATGCAGTGCAAATATTTGTTTTTCTGGAAACAGAAGTACAAAACTGACTCTACTCCGCAAACTGTCAGGATAGAAACTTTTATCCTGTTTTACAGATTTTGACACATGGTTAGAAAAGAAACCACAAGTGTTACGCTTTAACATTTCCAGGTTACCAACAAATTTTAGGTTTTTCTTTTGTTGGTTGGACTTACATGTGCAGTTTTGGGAACAAGAAGGTGTAGCTTTTTTGTAGGTCAAAGAAGGTGTCTCACAGGGGGAAAAAGTGTTTTGAACTAGTGGTGCAGAGTTTGAAACCTGCTGTGACATCCTTGGTGCAAACACACACACACACACACACACACACACACACACACCCGTGTGTCTTGCAGCCAGGAGCCCACAAGCTCGGGCTGGAGGAAAGAAGCAGGTGTGAATTGAGGAGGGAAGGGCTGGTGTGGAAAAGAGAGGAAAGCAGGGGCTGATCAGGAAATGATGTAGGGAAATCTAATTTATTTTTCATACGCTGCTGAGATGGAATGTCATATATCACGCTAAGCTGCAATTTTGTGCCAGTTCCAGCCTCACAAAAGATGAAAGAATAGTGATCAAAGATACAGCGAGGAGAGTCAGCTGTTGGAGTTGCTATGGGAGCTACTTCCACAGAGAACAATATAAACTCTGTCGGATTAGTCATCCAGTAAACTGTCACTGTTGGTTTTCAGAGTGGTACAACTCACTTTAAATGTCTAACACTGTTAGACATTTGAAATGCTGTTGAGTAGAGTGTCCCATTTTATCACTAGGGCTGAGAATGAATGGCTACTGCTGAGCATTCTGGGGCTGACAGCAGATTTACAAAAAGGTATACAAGAAACTCGGATACCTCTGACAGGATGTGCTTTCATCTGTGTTTAAGAAATGAATTATGTTTCATTCAAATAAGATTTATTTTGTTTGTTTTTTGGTTGGAGCACAGTCTGTCTTTTGTGGATAAATGTATAGGACACTTTCAGGTCATTTTGTAAGCCAGCTAACAGCTAGTTGCTAGTTTTCAAACTAGTTTGATTTTGTTTTTATTTTTATGAAGTACAGTATGGTTCTCAGATTCAACTGCATTTTTTTAACCTCAATGTTAAGACTTTTCAAACTTGGTTGTCAGTGTTTAAAGGCCTGGCTAGCTTGTTTCATAGTTTGACTGTGTTCTTCTGTTTATTTATTCCTACCTTCAAGTTATAAAATGTTTGGAAAGATCACTTCCAATGCCACAGTCTGTGATTTAGGAACTGTTCAGTATAAACCCCTCACGGCATGCTGCTTTAAAAGCAGACAAAGCCATCCATCTTCTTATTCAGTAAGATGGATATAAGCTTCTGCTTATATGTGGTCAGATCATAGAAACATTAGGTCCAGAAGTAAAACCCAGACATTCTCCTCCCAGCAAACCACTTCCTGGTTTGCTGAAGAATTCATGTCCCAAAATGCCCCCCCCCCCAAAAAAAATCCTTTCTTTTCAGTTACTGTTTGATTTATTTCTTTGTTTACTCAACATGTCATTGATTCAGTGCATCAGGCTTTTAAGTCTGCTACTGTTTCTGCTTTGCAAATTTTCCCCTGTCCAGTTACACACCAGAGATCAACTCATCACAGTATCTATATCAGACTTTAGAAGCCCTTTCTGCTTTAGTGGCGCCTGGTAAAACCTTTGGATCTTTACAGTGTTCCACATTATGATTTCCAAAGGAGATATTGAGCTTCACTTTGAGTTATTCAATACGTTCAAAGGGAAAAGTGTCCTTTTAGAAGGCCATTTGTACTTGAATATATAAAACTTTTTGAGTTCTGTTTTGTTCTTCTGTTTTCTGCTGTTTTCTTAGGGTTGTGACACTTTCCTTAATCATCATTTTTTCTGCACTGGCACATTAATAAAATAAGCCATTTTCAGAAAATAAGGTTGTTTTGTTTTGAAGTTTGAAATTACTCATGCACCATGTTTCCTTTGTACATTGTATCATCAGCTAATGATGGCATGATCTTTAAGTGAGTATTGTTAAAATATCTCCTTTGTAAAACTGATTTTCTGATTTAAAGCAGGAACGTTTCTGTGTATTGATGAAAAAAACATTGTTTTATTTAAAGATGTGAAACCATCTTAACAGAACAACAAAAATATTTCTTTATTCATCTGAATAATGGCCTTTTGGCTTAGGGTTGCTTTGTGTTTTATTAGGTGATTTCACAAAATAATTTATCTTTTTTTTTTTTGCAATAAAACCTCTCCCCCGCCAGCCACCTTTCATGAAAGCCCTTCAAATGTGAAGCACTCAGAACTAGGCCACCTCTGACTCTCTGCTGCCATGTTACACACAATTTATAAAGAAGAAAAATACTGGTTTGAACTATTTTTTTTTTTTAGATTTTGATTTACACGGTTCAATGTAAGAAAACCACAGGAGCTTAACAAATGTTGCTTAAAATGCTACAACAGCTGCCATGTGTTTTTGGTGTGTAGTGGGGTTTTCTGGCTGTGGAGCAGAAAAAAAGTCTGAACAGAATCCTACAAAGAAAGAGATTCTGTTTTTGGACGTCTCACCTGCAGGACCACATCAGTAACCCTGCTGTCTGTGTTGTCCAACTACTGTCTCCACCCTCCTCGCATCACCAGTTTGCGCTGTTCAACCTAACTGATCACAGCTGCTATTGGTAAAAAAAAAAATTAATTATATTTATAAATTAATTTAAATTATCTTGCAAATCTGATCTAATAAGACACTATTATTTTTAAAAAAGGGGGAAAAGAAACGAATAAAAGAATAAAAATGTGAACATGCAGTGTGTAATGAGTTT
>NW_013952404.1:1179790-1182956 GCF_001266775.1 Austrofundulus limnaeus | reverse complement strand
CCCTAAAACTGCCTTCTAACAACATTTAGAAAATAGCTCTTGGACTGGTAGCAAGTGTGTTGGTCATTTAAGGGTGTATCCAAACCTACACGTTCAGTCCGCTTTAAACGAACCACAGTTTGTCTCCCCCCCGTTGGTCCGGACCTTTTATGCAGGTGTGAATACACTCATGTGAACCCTGGTGCTGCTCAAACAACCGGACCAAGATCCACTTTTGAGGTGGTCTTGGTCTGCTTCCTAATGAACTCTGGTGTGGTTAATTTCTGGTGTGAATACAAACTGGGCTCAACCAACTAAGAAACATGAGCCTTTTTTTAAACTTCATGAGCCAAAGCTGCTAATTAGCTCTTCGGTGTTGCTAACTCTACCACTGCACTACAATTAATGAGCCTTTGTTGGTCAGGGAAGGCAGCAAATCTTGTTTCCTTTGGGTTGCGGCACGCACCATCCCGAAATAGTATTGCAGTTGTATTAACAGAACCATCTTAGTTTTCTGGTCTGTGCTTTGTCCCACCTATCAATTCTCTCCAACAGGATCAATGATCGTTTATCATTATGTAATTTTTTTCCATTAAACTAAATCCATGGATGAAAATGTATCTTTGTTTTTAGCATGATTTGAAAAAAAAGTGATGTTGCAAAAATTATCAGATACTCTACAACCAGTTGAGAAGGTTATAAACCAGAAATAGTTGCTTTGAAACCACGTAAACACRACCCATTGTCCTCTGGGTTTAAGACCACCCAACTAATATTTGCACATAAGAATACACACCTGTCAGGTACAACAGTAAAACATGTTTATTGTAGTCTGTTACCTCTGATGGTGTTGTAGCTCCAGGATGTTTGGAACATGATTCCTTTCAGTCTTGTTGGTCCTGTTTGGGTCTCTGTGGATCAGGTTTGTTCAGTGCAAACTGCAGATGGTTGATTGGATGGGGATCTGGGGAYTTTGGAGGCCAGGTCAGTGCCATGGACTCGCTGTGGCATCACTGGGGGGGTTTTACTGAGTAGCTCTTGCTGTGTGGTGGGGTGCATCGACCCCGCTGGAGGTGGCTGCTGGTTTTCCAGCCAAACAAAATGTTACTCACATTTTCCTCTCGGTGGTTTGAATATCATGGCCAAGTTACCAGTTTTATGGTTCTGGATGAGCTGAATAAAAAGTTCTGTTGTTTTAGGACAAACTGTTGCCATCAGTTGTCGATTGTGGTAATATCAGATGGATCAGAGGCAATCAGAACACCACGGCTGAGCTTTAGTGTGCTGCTTCATTGGGCTCAACATGCACAGAAGAGGTCCACTGAGCACTATAAATTACCAGCTGCCTTTGTTGTACGAGCCTCAGCTGATTGGAGATCTTTCTCTCGTCTTTGGGCCAGTTTTATGACAAAGAGCAGCAGCTGCATGTGCTCTGTGAAATGGGCTGTCTATTGTACAGAATATGCTGTAAAGTGCATTTCACATCAAAGCGAYCATTTAGTATCTCGAAATCACTGTCTGCTTTAATCATACATTACTTTGTGTTATTCTATTATCTGTTACTTCTGAATCTAATTAAAAGGGAACCTTATCAGGCTTTGAAAGCGCATCACATATTGAGAAGGAAACAAAAGTTAATCCTGTTATTGTAGCTGGGATYTTGGCTGACTCACTCACATGCGGATTATATTGATTTGATCTGAGTTTTCTCTGGCAGCTCATCTTCAGACAAATTTTAAACATTATGCGTTGTGTCCACAAGAGATGTCAGATGTGTTTCTGTTTGACAAAAAACCTGGCTGATTGGTTTCCTAGCCTTCATCCTTCATGTTCTGATCATATTTCTCTTGGATGACTCCTGCCTGTCAGCCATTTTGTAAACATGCTGCCACCCCGCTGAATATGACGYGCCCCATTTAAAATCTGCTTGTGTCTCATTCGGGAAGCTTAAGCTCTTTAACACCTGCAGTATGAATTATATAACAGCCCCCCATATGGACAGACTTCTGCATAAACAGACACGTTTTTGCTTGCATGAGCATTAGCATGATGCAAATGGAGACTAATTATGCAGTATTATTTCTGTCACCCTCAGTCTGTGGGCAGATTGGGGTTAAATTTATGCTTGCTTAAACTTCTTGCTGTTTGTTTTATCGTTCCTGCAGRGGCAGATGGGTTGAGTTTACTGCATTAGAGGTTTTAATGTTGGGTAAAGTTTGAATTACAGATGGATGCAMTAATTCCGCTTGCAAACATTCTCCTGCTGATTGTTTTGTCATTTCAGCTTGGCTTGCTGAGTCTGAGTGGTTCAGCCAAATTAACCAGATCACTAGCAAGGTTAAATTAGAAATGATTATACACATGCTGTCCTCAAGTTCTGACTGATATTGTAATAGATTATTTATTGCGTTGTGGTGGTAATGAAGCTGCAGTGACACCAGGTCATGTCTTGAAAAGAGTTGACCTTGATTTATTGTTTTGTGAAAGTGGTTAAAAAATGTAAAAAAAATGTTTATGGAACATTTAAATCCACTGCAGTAAGACCAGGATATCAAATGCTTTTCATCATCAAAAAGAACAGTWCTCCATTTTTCTTCCCACAGCCCAAAATCATGAATGTTTGGTTAACTGGCAACTCTAAATTGGTTGTTTGTCTGGTTTGACTGTATGTGTGGCTCTGTGATAGACTTGCGACCACTGAGGCCTTTATTCTCCACAAATTATCAATTTCTTCTTTCATCCCTTGGTATTTTTTGAGCTTTACATATCAGTTCTTCTTGACCAGTGGTGGGCACCAGCCTGTTAAAGCGCAAATCCACTAATAGCGGACCTAAACATTTTGATTGCATTTTACCGGTCTTACTAATTTTTATAATTTATAAGCAGATTTGCGCCTTCTAAAATTAAAACGCAGTACCGCTAATAACTAATTATCTACCAGTCAAAATTATCTTGAACAGCAGAAGGCATGGCTGTCAGWGAATTACAACACATGTGATCTATCCAACAGCACCCCTCCCAGATAAACACAGTTATTGGGAAGTTACACATCCTTGCTGACGGTTGCTTTCGGTCACGGTTCTCATTTCCCACAATGCTTTGTGTCTGCTCATGTAGCAGGAAGGCAATGTTTAGAACTCCCTGTCCAGGCAAAAAGAGTTAATGTTTGTAATCCATACTAAAATTT
>NW_013952404.1:1173618-1179019 GCF_001266775.1 Austrofundulus limnaeus | reverse complement strand
GAGTTTCAGGTGAACAGGAAAACTTTAAAATCCAAGTTCTTATTTTGAAGGGAAGATACTAGTTTCCTGTTTCCCGTCAGTCTGTCATGTACCCAGAATGCATTGCTTCAGTTTTCCAATAAACAGTTTTAAATTACTTTATTGATGCTTCTTTAATGAAAAATCTATAACAAACAAAATAAAAAGACAAAGAAGCAGCTGAACTAGCAATCCTCAACAACATTTTAATTTTTACACCAGGAGCTAAAGGTCTGTTTTAGGAAATCARGTCCCCATAAATCTGCYGTTGTAGGATTAAGCTGRATAAGGGTTCATACACCACTAGTTGTCAGCATTGTGCATATATTGTACATGAAMTTTTGCCAGCTAGTAAYTGTCAAATTGAACTTGCACTTTAAAATAAGCTTRTGCTASTTTTTCTARGGCATAAGAGTTTTTGAAMTTGCAGACCTAAATATATTCATAAGCGCTTTAGAAATTGCTGAGCTAATTTTTGGATTAGCGCTGCCCACCACTGTTCTTGACCTTACAATAGCTATAGATTGCTTCATCACTGAGTTCTTCTGTAATTTGTCGACCACCAGTTGGTTAGTCATCACCAGTTTGTCAGACTGAATCTGGAAATCCTACAGTATGCTAGCCCTGTCATTCTCTCCTACTCAGACAGTCTGCACTCGACACTGTACAATAGTTCAACCACTTGTATACTTTCCCTGATTATCATCAGCAAACATCCACATTGAAGGCTATACTGTTATAAACGTCATGTAATTCAGGTGTCTTCAAGCAATATAGGTTTTCCGACATTTTTTATATGTTCATTCTATGTTATCTGTCTTCAGCCTCTCCAACCCACTTATTTTCTGTCACTCTCTGGGCTTAAATTACGTCTTCAGTCTCAGTTCCTGTTCTGGTGCCCACTTGCATGTAGCCARCTCACTGTGTCTTTCTGTCAGAGTAAAATGTTCTGCTCACATATTTTGCTAACTCCCTGCTGTTTGTTTGGAGGACAACCGGTGTTGGTAATCAGCTTTTACTGGCAGCCCAAGAAAGAAGTTAAGGCGGTGAGCAGCTGGCAGCCGTCATGTGTGTACAGCAGTGTGTCCGTTCGTGTGTGTGCGCATCTGAACGTCGCTGCAGATCGCTGTCTGAGCGAGGCACATAAGAAAGTGAAGTAAAAATTGCATTTTTAGGCTGTCAGCTGGCGCACTTTGAGCAGCCTGTCAAAATCTAATCACAGATGGCTTCATCAGACAGTGTGTCTCACACTGGTAAAAGGTTTTTTTTTTTTTTTGCCTTCCACGCGCAAAATTTAGAATGCTTCCACCCACAGAGAAAACAGCCTGAAGGGTTTTTGCATACAATATGTGCATGAGTGGCTGTGCTGCCGGGCCTGTGCTGCATGCTGGAGCTGCAACACGGATYATGGATGGAGCTTGTATCTCACAAGTGATTTACATCTTTACTGTTGCCACAAAACCGCACAGAGAACCTGCATATACCACCTCCTTTTCATGGTCACACATCAAACCCTGTCAGAAGACATCTAACGTAGCCTTTCTTTGGTCTTTAGCCTTTCGGGCGCAGCGGAAAGAAAGAAGGGATCGGTGTGCTTTTTCCTCACGCTCCACTCATCCCTCCTCCGCGCAATGATCTACTTTTCCTGCTGAATGTTCCTCGGCTATTCATCTCTTTCTCCCACCCCCCACCCCCCTCCTCTTTACTGTATCTGCCTCCCCACTGTGATGGCTTCATGTTGCGGTGCACCTTCGGGCTGTGTGTGGGATGGTGTTGTGGGCCGGCATCTGGCAGCCTCTGATAAGAGAGCAAGTGAGTCGGTGCTATTCCTTCTGTGATGTGTTTTAAATTATTTTTAAGAGCATTGGCCAAGGTTTTGTAACACTGCTGAAGGACATTGTCTCAAGAATATTTAACAGTGACTAAATGGCCTCTTCTATAGCGTACCTGTGTTTATTCAATAATTTTCTCTTGAGTTGCAGAACAAATTCGTCAATCAGATAATTTTCTGTTTGCTTGCGAAACAAAATATACCTTTGCAGAGATTGTTTCAGCAACCAATTAGAATGGTAAACCACTAGACCAGAGGTCTTCAACCCTGTTCCTTGTGACCCACTGCCCTGCATGTTTTAGCTGTCTCCCTGCTTCAGAACACCTGATAAAACTACATCACCTACTCAGAACGTCATAACAGATGTGTCTCAATTCACAGGTTTCAGCCCACTTTGACCATGTGGGCTGTAGACTGCCAGTGTAGGCTGCAGAAACGGCTGTGAGATGAGACAGTCTGATCAACAGATGACAAATGCTTGTGTGACCAGGCGCTCCTCCATTACCATGGTGTTAAGTTTTATGCACTGCATGGCCAAAATAAATAAATAAATTGCCACCAAAAATAACGTCACACACTAATATTTTGTTGGTCTGTCTTCAGCTTTGATTACAGCAAGCATTTGCTGAGGCATTGTTTCGATAAGCTTCTGCAATATCACATGATTTATTTCCATCCAGTGTTGCATTTTTTTTATCAAGATCTTCCATTGATGGTGGAGTCTGACTGCAAATCCTTCTCCAGCACATCCCAATGATCATCAATGGACTCTGTGGAGCTAATCCATGTGTGCTAATGATGTCTCATGCTCCCTGAACCACTCTTTCACAATTCCTGCCCGATGAATCCTAGCATTGTCATCTTGGAATATGGCCGTGTCATCAGGGAAGAAACAATCCATTGATGGAATAACCTGGTCATTCAGTAAATTCAGGTCAGCTGACCTCACTCTTTGAGCACAGACTGTTGCTGAACCTAGACCTGACCAACTGCAGCAACACCAGATCATAGCACTTAGTTAAATCCTGGCCACTTTTATTTTAACTTCACAAATAAAAATGCATTYATAATTTGGTTTTAGCTCCAGTATCTGTATTGCATTTGATTTAAAATCTCATTGAAGCCAAAATGTCATCAGCTAAGTTGCTGAAGGTACTTTAAATAACACATTTCTCAGTTCCATTATAAATAAATAAATAAATAAATAAATAAATAAATAAATAAATAAATAGTTTTGGTTTTTGTGTTTAGTTTTGCTAACAGAGCAATGAATCCTGAGATTTGGCCAAGTAGGAAACTCAGGTGTTGTCTGCGTTTTCAGGGGTTTGTCYGCCGTACGGCGCCTACAAATTGGGACAGCAGCACAGTGCAGTGATGTAAGCAGCTAACAAATGTGCCCAGCGTCGACTGCAACCCCTMAATTAAGACACAGACCAAGTTTAGCAGAAACCTGTCAATCACTCYTTCGTTTCAGTCAGGTGTGTTGAAGCAGGGAAACATCTTAATCTAAATCTAAACATCTAAATCTGAACTATTATATTTTCAGAGTTGCTAAGGTGCGATGGAAAAGTACTTTTGTTTTAAGCCAGTAATTCATGACTTATTTTAATGACCCAGTTTTTCATGGCACCGTTTCTATAAGTAAATGGAATGATTATGGCCAGAATGAGGTTTGCTAACAGCAATCACTCTTAGAAATCACRTGTATTCATCCCTGTGTTTTCCCTTGGGATGGCATATTGCTTTATTAAGATGYCATAATGGTGTTTGTTAAACAGTATTTATAGGAGACTTTCTGTCTRAGGGGAGCAGGGGTTAGCACAAGATCTCTGACACAGAGCTGATTCTGTCTTAGCTTTTTTGTGCCTTGCTTTTCAATGCAATAAACAAAACTCAGACAAGCACTCCACCAAGTACATTTATTCTTTGAGTCACATACACTGTAAACAATGAAATGTTGGATTTACTTAACCATGTTATGTTACCTGGTTCCGCTTAAATGAGTTGAGTAAATTCAAAGCAATATACCAGTTTTTTAGCCAAAGAACATGAATATGTTGCTTTGAATTTACTCAACTCAGTTAAGTGGAACCAGGTAACATAACATGGTTAAGTAAATCCAACATTTCATTTTTAGAGTGTATTTCTGCCCTTGTTAAATAAATATTTGCCCAACACCAGATATGTACTGGACTATATTATGTAATGTTTCTCAAAAAGAACACCAGAAAGAATAAACTGAAATCACAACGCTAACTGAAAAAGTAGATTTACATTCTTTTTCTCCATCACTCACACAGTTTTTATAACATTAGTGCGTCAAATAGCACAATCGATTTGCTCAGCTGAGAGCATAAAAAAGAAAATAGGGGTTAACAAGAAGGCATTTTACACATCCAACCTCCATGAGTGGATGAAGACATTAAACAAAAATTTTAATAATTTAATTTGTCACAGAAATATTAAACTATATAGGCTGTGTTGACAACGAGATGCCTTCATATTGTAAAGGATGGGGCTGCATTTGCTTTTGTTTGAAAATCAACAGCTATTGTTGATGGGGAATTACATAGTGTGTCTTAAACTGCAGCACAGTAGACCCCGCCATGTGTCTGTATGGTTGGTTGCCTCAGTAGAATGGAAGTAGTGTTAAATAACTGAAGATAACATGTTTGGCTCTTGTGTACGCTGTGCTATTTTTGCCAGTTTTCACTAAATCCAGCTGTGTTTAAAGTCGAGACCCATAGAAGCTTTCACATTCAGACAAAATTTATTTTAGCCGAGATGTCTGCAAACAGTTTAGATGTGATTTACATGTGTTTCGCTTAAAAAAAAACTGCTCACAGGGCAAAGCAGAAACAAATATGTTCACTCAGGATCAAAATCCCAAATTATCTGCACGTGGTCACCATGTTTTATTGAATCGCCTAATTACTGTGGACTTGTTAAATTTGAGCTGAGTGGGAGAGTCGCTGCTGCGTTTCACCGTCAGTTAATTCACTGTTAATTTCTGTTTGAGGGGAGCAGAAGAAAAGCAGCTGAAATGAAAATGATTGTTATGCCAACTCAAAGCTGTTGACCTGTGGGAAACACTGATGTTGTATCTGTGCTGGGAATTATTGAAAAAAAAAAAAAGATGGAACTCGTTAAGGGAAAATCATTTTGAGCTTTAAGAACCTTGTTTTCAAATTAGCATGACGTTGAATGAAATGATGTGAAACATTGATTTGGTTTGTAATAGGGAAGGTAGGCAGATTTTTATCTATGTGCTGAAAGTAGAAAGAAATCAGTATCATAAAGTGAACAATACAGTTCTTGTTAAAAACAATGAATATGTTTTAAATCTGCCTAAAACAAATTTTGATAGTAATTCTAAAATGCTAAAGTTTAGCCTTCCTTAGAATTTTTGTCTCCCAGATGAATGTAAACTCCTAAAACAATGGGCAATAGGCAAGAACATGTTCATATTCTTCTCCTAAATTTCTCTTACTTTTGTTCGTACAAAGGGTTCGTACGAACATGTCACGTCAGATTCAACAAACTCTTCTATCT
>NW_013952404.1:1167226-1173588 GCF_001266775.1 Austrofundulus limnaeus | reverse complement strand
ACAAATTCTCCTAAATCACTCGTACGCACAACTTAAGAACAAATCTGTGCGTAAGAACGGTTCTTGCATGAGGCCCAATGGCTCTTAAGCTGCTTTAATTACCTTTTTAATTACTTTAGTGATGGTCAAATACTTTGTTTTGGTGATAAAGGTTAATACCTGAGTGAAGTTACCCAGAAGAGGCAGGCTCTCCAAGAGCTGGTTGAWTTGTTTAAATGCCAAGAGAAAAGGCTTCATTGATTTCTTTATCTCCTTCAACATAAAGTCTCACTGAACCCTCCTTTGTGGGTTAAATTCATCCCAAAAACATCAAACCACCATAAATAAGCATCAACCTTTCCTCTGAAGTCTTTGTTTTAAGCAAGATAATGTACAACTCTTTAAATTTAAATAAAAATCAGTTGAAACTTCAAATCCTTCTTAATCATTGCATTTTTGAGAATTATATGTTTTATACTAATTAGAATTCCTGTCAATAACAGAGTGGATATTAAGGTGAGAGTGAGATATTGAGTAAATTTTCATATTTTGATAGAGGTCATAAAGTGCAAACAAATACTTAGGAGGCCTGAAATAGCTTTCATATTGCAAGTCTTCTGGCTGAACCGGCAGGTATCATTTTGACATTAAAATCTAAAAGAAGGGGGCACATTCTCATCACCGTCTCTTGACCCCCTCGCGGTAACCTTATACCTTTATATAAATTGAATGGTGTGAAACTAATCATCCGAGGACCCCATTTTCCTTCCCGGACATTTTACTTGATGTCTGCTTAGTATTTCCTGAGTGTCCTGCTTTTTCAGGACATTGTAGACCTGAAATAATTTAATTCTCTTACTGAGTTTATGTAGCAGCTGCGATTGTCCAGTCAAGCACTGTAGGTTGATGTTTGTATATAAATTAATATTTAAAAACTCAAGCGGGAAAGAAAACTGCAGTGGTAAATCATTTTGAATAGGCTCAACTGTACAACAATAATGATTAAAGCTTTCAGAATGCCCTATTTTTTTTCTCATCCTGGCACCAGCATGAGGAGGAACATGGTTTAAGTTTTCCATCCCAAAGCTAAAGTTTCTTGTCTTTTCATAGACATGAAAAAAACGAACATAAATAAAACCCTGACCTTGCATAAGGCATCTTTTGCTCAAATTCACACTTTTAAGTTAGAGAGCCCCTAACCTGAAAGTTCAGCGTGCAGCAGCGATGTTATGCACCAGGCAGGGGGTTAGCTAAATATTAAATGAATCAGATAAACCAGGGAGGCTTGTTGAAAAGAGCAAAGCTTGAGGCACAGGCAATAGCTTGTCAATTATCCATTTATATCTGATATCGTGCAGGCCCTGTGACTGGCATCAGGAGGTGTGAGACAAGTTATGTGATGGATCCAGCAGCATGTCCACCACTGGAATATGTGATTTCAGCTTCAAACGGAGCTGTGTGGGAGCTATCTGACAATGCACAGCAAGCTGACTCAGCTTTACAGGGTTTTCAGGCTTCACCCTGTTTATTTTTATTTATAAGCCGTGTCCTGATGGGCACTTTAGAAAATGAGAAATGAGAGAAAATGTTCACTAATATGACTTTTGATACCAACAAAAACCAAACAAACATGTATACTTATTTTTGCCGGTATGATTTATAAACATAAAGATGATTTGTTTCAGTAAAGCTGACATTTAAAACTAAGGTATGTTTAATATATTAAAGCAGTTTTCTTGAACATGCAAATGTAATAAACAGTAATTCACATTTCATTATTTATTTGCTATAAGTGCAGTTTTGTGTAGGTTTCTCCCGAAAACTACAGATATTTTCCCAAAGAGAAGTGCTTTGTCAACATACTGTTTTCAAGTGGGATTTTTGTCTAGGCGGGTACAGATAAAATGTTGAGGCCAACACTGAACAACTGCATTTTATAAAACCGTCACCAAATGTTGCAAGTGTATTTATCACACTTTACATTTGTACAAGTTGTGAAGCCAGTTTTTATTTCTGTCTTGGGTACTCATGCTTTATAGTCACTTTACTTTTTATAGCCTTTTTTTGTACTGGGATTTTATCACTCTTGTACACACTGCTGCCCACATAAGGTTAGATAATAAAACTATGCAGCTAAAGATCAACAAAAACACAGCTTAGATTTTATTAAAATAAATGTATTTGCTTTTGCAAGTATTGCAACTCCTTTCTTTGTTTGTCTCACTCAAAATTACACCCCAAACACTGGCAACAAAAAACAGGAAACTATTGTTTATTTTTTGTAACCCTGTTCAATTTTAACCAAAGCATGCTGCAGACCCTACATAAAAATCCCTGGAATTCATGTCAGTTTGAGAAACTTTGACACTTCGGGTGAAATAGACATTTGCATTTAAAAGAAATCAAGAAAACTTTTGATAAAATGCTCTGTTGAGAACATAAAGTTTTAGTGAACAGCTTTCATTTCCCACTTTCATTTTTTATCAAGATTTTTATTTTTTTTTTCCCCATTTTGGAAAGATTCTTCCTCAGATCATGTCAGCATTCACCCACAGGAGACCAGATTGTTGGTGATTCATGTGTAAGAAGCGAAAAAGAACGTTAGTGTATCATTTTTCACTTGCGTGAGGTAACTCTAGATGCGCTGGCGGCTCCAAATAGCACCGAGAGAAATCTGCTGTCACAATTGTGAGTGTCAGCACCAGCAAATGATGCAACATAGGATCAGTGGTTTGCGTGCAGCACACGCAGGTTTTGCTGTCATGCTGTAACACGTTTTATCAAAGCGTGGCAGAAGAAAGAGAGACTTGCTCGTAAGGCTGGGTCCAGTTCTCTCCTCGCTAACTCTGTTGTTATAGTGTGCCGAGAGCGCTACAGGACACAGTGGATAACTGAGGCAAAAAGAGCTGCAGGAGGAAAGATTGCGGGGGGTGTCTGTACAGAGTTGTGTGTTGTGAAAATTTGGTACAACATAAATTAGATTCTCTTTCTTGGAGTTTCCAGCTAGTTAAGTAAGTAAGTACTGTATTTATTCAAGTATAATACGTAAAATTAAATCCTTAAAATCATCCATAAAGTTGGGGGGTAGTACTATACACGGGTAAATATTTATACTTACGTATTTTAACTGAAATATCGGCTTCATTCATAAAATGCCTGAGTCCAGAAATGAGAAAGAGTCGTAAAAAACTGTTGAAACGATCTTACCTGTGACACTCCTCCATGCTTCAGAGCGAGATAATAACAGATCCAAGCAGGCGACATGATGTGGATTAAAGGGGGGAGTATTCCTGCACCTTTGTAATGATAGCGAACTAATGACATTAGCGTGACTTGGCTGCTCCTTGAACAACAACAAGCACGTGTTCGTCTGTAATGGCGGCTGTCCACTGGTGTTCTGAAAAAGTTAGTACCCTGAAAATATGTTTCCCCACCAGAAGGGGCGCTCGCGAGTAGGAAGTAATCTGCTTTTCCCCCAGAAGATGGCTCAAATCTCATGTGAAGTCTCTGACTTTTGTGCTGGCGCATACTGGTGGACTATGTGTAAAATGCCAGAATTCATGTGATGCTACTACAGCTGATATACACTCAATGGCCACTTTATTAGGTACACCTGTCCAACTGCTCGTTAACACTTAATTTCTAATCAGCCATCACATGGCGGCAACTCAGTGCATTTAGGCATGTAGACATGGTCAAGACAATCTCCTGCAGTTCAAACCGAGCATCAGTATGGGGAAGAAAGGTGATTTGAGTGCCTTTGAACGTGGCATGGTTGTTGGTGCCAGAAGGGCTGGTCTGAGTATTTCAGAAACTGCTGATCTACTGGGATTTTCACGCACAACCATCTCTAGGGTTTACAGAGAATGGTCCGAAAAAGAAAAAAACATCCAGTGAGCGGCAGTCCTGTGGGCGGAAATGCCTTGTTGATGCCAGAGGTCAGAGGAGAATGGACAGACTGGTTTGAGCTGATAGAAAGGCAACAGTGACTCAAATAACCACCCGTTACAACCGAGGTAGGCAGAAGAGCATCTCTGAACACACAACATGTTGAACTTTGAGGCAGATGGGCTTCAGCAGCAGAAGACCACACCGGGTGCCACTCCTTTCAGCAAAGAACAGGAAACTGAGGCTACAATTTGCACAAGCTCATCGAAATTGGACAAGAGAAGATTGGAAAAACGTTGCCTGGTCTGATGAGTCTCGATTTCTGCTGCGACATTCGGATGGTAGGGTCAGAATTTGGCGTCAACAACATGAAAGCATGGATCCATCCTGCCTTGTATCAACAGTTCAGGCTGGTGGTGGTGGTGTCATGGTGTGGGGAATCTTTTCTTGGCACTCTTTGGGCCCCTTGGTACCAATTGAGCATCGTTGCAACGCCACAGCCTACCTGAGTATTGTTGCTGACCATGTCCATCCCTTTATGACCACAATGTACCCAACATCTGATGGCTACTTTCAGCAGGATAATGRGCCATGTCATAAAGCTGGAATCATCTCAGACTGGTTTCTTGAACATGACAATGAGTTCACTGTACTCAAATGGCCTCCACAGTCACCAGATCTCAATCCAACAGAGCATCTTTGGGATGTGGTGGAACGGGAGATTCGCATCATGGATGTGCAGCCGACAAATCTGCGGCAACTGTGTGATGTCACCATGTCAATATGGACCAAAATCTCTGAGGAATGCTTCCAGCACCTTGTTGAATCTATGCCACGAAGAATTGAGGCAGTTCTGAAGGCAAAAGGGGGTCCAACCCGTTACTAGCGTGGRGTACCTAATAAAGTGGCCGGTGATTGTATATTTGTTGTCAAAATACCTTTTAGTACATATATTGTTAAAATAAAATGAACAGTCCAATGATCATTTTACTGATATGTATAAAGACTGCAAAAGCTGAAAAATCTAGAAGTCTGTTTGAAATTAGAGGTAGTTTGAGGATTACATTTTTTATGCTTTTTAAGCTCAAAAAATGGGGGGGGGGCATATTATACATGAATAAATATGGTAAGTAAGTAAATTTTATTTATAAAGCACTTTTCTTAAAAATGACTTCACAAAGTGCTGTACAATACAAAAATACACAATTCAAAAATGCAACAAAAAACACCAGGGAGCCGTCAAGTATTTCCATCCCAAAAAGGTGTATCAGCAACAACATTGAGCCAAATGGAAAAATGTTAGTTGTGTTCACATTGAAACCTTGGACTTGAATAAAAGGGATTCAATGCTGCCAAGGGAAGAGGAAGTCATCAGAATCACATTATCTCCCTAAGGGCCAACAGTACCTTAAGTAAAGATGGATTTTTTTGTGTGTGTAACAGATGGCAAACCAGCTGTGCAGGCATGTTCATGTGAAGGTTATCCTTGTACAACAGACTTCCACTCATGAAAAACACCTTGTTTTTGACAAGCCATCAGTAGCTCTTCGCTGTGCCGTTTGTCTGTAGCTCTCAGACTGAGTGAAAAGCTGGAATCAGGATCTCTCACTGCCACACCAGCTTCAGCAGTTGCCCAACATCTGTCATCTCCTTGGGAAAAGACGAATGGTTTCAGTTTCAGACATTTTAGTTTTACCTTAAACCATTAGATTAGGGTCATAACTACAGTTGTAGTGAAAGCTGTTACGTGATTAATGGTGGGGAGTCCTTAAGGTTACAGGAGTGTTAGTTTCACATTAAATTAATTCTAACAAATGACTTCTGTTCAGCTCAGTAATCTGGCCCTGACACATTCATCTGCTACATATTTTGACTCTCCAACTGTGGTAGCACCTTCTGTCCAAGTATTAAAGCCGAAACATTCATTAGCCCTGAGATCCAGATTAGGTCTGTCATTTATAGTAACATGGCTGTAGATAAGAATCCTTACACTGTGGGGGCTGTCCATTGATTTACATAAAGCTTTAGAACACAATTAATCACATGCTGCTGCTTCAGAAATTGAAAAAAAATTGTTAAATCAGAGGTGCTGTCAATTATGAAGTTATCTGAATAATAGGTTTAGTTTGCATAAAATAATAATAAAAAATCACAACTTAGGAACAAAACACTGAGCTGTGAAAATATTGGGACCTGTTTGAATTCACTATCTACAAAGACCTACAGCAGCTCACCAAATATTATCTGTCAGCAGTCAAACGTATGTCGTTGTTTTGTTGACAGGAAATGAAATCAATAAATGCATGTTGTCTTTCGGGAAACGTACAAAGACACATTGATCTTTGTCTGTTTTTGTGTACCTTCAAGTGAAGGTATTTAAGGTGCTCCCAAAACACAATCTTTAAAGAACAGTAATTGATTTAGAAATACACACACACACACACACACACACACACACACACACACACACACACACACACACACACACACACACA
>NW_013952404.1:1137613-1166691 GCF_001266775.1 Austrofundulus limnaeus | reverse complement strand
TGTGTGTGTGTGTGTGTGTGTGTGTGTGTGTGTGTGTGTGTGTGTGTGTGTGTGTGTGTGTGTGTGTATTTTTTCTAGCTGTGTTTTTTGTCCTGATGTTTACTTCCTTTTCTAAGAATCAATGCAACAGTTTTGAGTTGTGTTGCCATGAGTTGCTGTGTTTTTCAAAATAACCCTGAAAAAGCTAGGGTCATCACATCTATAGAAATCCAACAGCTTGATTTGTTTATCTAGTTTGGGCTCCTTTGCAAAGACATGTGTACTGCTTTGCTGGACTGGAAAAGGCCACCGGTAAATGAGCAGTGACCACAGTTCTCATCTTTTTGCAACCAAGCCTCTTGTGTCTCTGAAAGGTCATCTCTACTTCTTGTTTACCAACTTTCTGCTGCTTTGTAATCTCAGTGCACCCCTTAAATGGCACTCCCTTACAGGATAATTTTATGAGATTCAAATATTGTTATAGTGAAATTATTCTGAATTTTCAAACAGCATTAAGTCACTGCTATTTTCAATTCTGCAGTTCCCACCATTTTTTAAGAGGGTTAATACCACATGGGTCCCTTTCAAAGAAAAAGAGATCTAAAAGAAATACAAAAGCAGTTATTTTGGGTTTTCAGGGCTTTTTAGGTGGTGTTTCTAGATGCCATCCATTAAAATGAGTCCATGAGAGAAACTGTCTGTCATTGCTGACAGCTCTCACCATGGAGCCTTGTGGGGATTAGCTTCAGAGTGCTGAGAAGATCAAAACAGTATGAATCAAATCTGCAAGAATTTATGAAGTTAGAAGCTTTTTGCACAGAGTTGTGTACAGTTTCAGAGGAGCTGTTTGAATTCTAATGTGATGACACACGTGACAGTGGGAGAAAAAGGTCAAGGTATGATTGAGAATAGCAATGCTGTATGCAACTTTAGTGTTTCAAAAAGAAAACTACAGGATTTACTTTCTTTTTCTCAAACACATTTTATTTCTATTCCCAAATGTTTCTTCGGTTTTGTCTGCCTGGTGTGGAGATTTAGGCTTGTAAACTGTTGTTCAGACTCTCACACTACACTTTCAGAGTGATCTATGTCGCTGACCCACCCACGCATTCTGTGGTTTGTTGTCACCTGTGAGTTGTTTACCTTTCAGACCAACATACAAGGTGTTCAGGTCATGTTTCAAAGTGTGACTGGTTTAAAAAAACATTTGGGAAGGAGGATTAAGGCCATGTTGAAGGTGTTGGATGGATGACACCTGAGCCCAGTTGGTCTGTTTTGTGTTGCTTTTTCTCCCTTGTTTAGATGGCATTCTTCACTCCTGTCTCAAAACATGTATTTTCTGTCCAGAATGTTCACATTAATGTCTTCAAAAGAAAATCCCTTATCTGTATAATACAGATGGGCAGCTGAATGATGACTTGAGGAGTTTAGAGACTTGTTCTGACTCAAAAATATTATGAATCCAAGGCTGTTTCCATCGGCAAGGCCCCAGTGGCTTTTCATTCACAAGAGACCACYTTGAAGCCTTTTTAGGATGATATGAGGTTTTGTCTGAGAGTTGTGTTTGGTTTGAAATGTTGATTCACACTACTTTTAAGTTAGCATGTCTTTTTATTTTATTGCTTTAACAAATTTACACTTTTTATTTTATTTTACCCTGTTTAAAATTTCTTGGGTGAATTTAGAGAAGTCCAGTTGGGGTCTGAAATGCTTTTGTAAGATTGCAAGATTCCAAATATTTAAAAAAAGAATAATTTAATTAATTGGGATGGACTTGTGACCTGTCCACCCTGTCCCTCGCACTGTGACTGCTGGATATGGGCACCAGTGACCCCGGTGACCCTGAAAAGAAGAAACGGGTATGGATGGATGGATGGATGGATGGATGGATGGATGGATGGATGGATGGATGGATGGATGGATGGATTTAATATTTTGCTACGAGGTGCAGTCTCCATGCATTTTTTTGCATTGTAATGCAACAGCTGATCCATGTAGGAAACGTGCATTTATTGGCACAAGTATGACACATTAATAAATGTATGCATTCATTGTTTTCCTCAAATTTTAAAATGAAACAAAGCATTTTCAAAGGGAAAATGCATGCATCTTTTGCAGTGGCTATAGGAAATCAATAAAGAAGAAAATAAACAAATTAATTAACCCATGTACTTTGTCCCACAGCTAAAAAGGATGCGCCGGCATGCTGGGGGTTCCCGGGGTCTGGGGCTGGGCACTGGGGTGTGTGCCGGCCTGGCCTGGTGACTGCCTGTTGGGGCTCGGGGCCTCTGGGCCTGTCGGGCTTTGGCCTGGAGGGGGTGCGCCCTGGGGGCCCGGACCTCTGTGCCCTTTCCTGGATCTGCTTTGGTATGGCGGGTGCTGGTGGGGCCCATGAGTTTGTCGCTGCTGGCCCCGGGGGCTGTGCGTGTGGTTGCTAGGGGGACTCTCCCAGTTCTCCCCTATGGTCTGATCTGGGGGATGGGTGGGCGGATCTTCCTGTGCGGGTGTCCCTTGGGGCTCTGCGCTCGGGATTCCTCTCGGGCCCTTGGGCTCTGGTCTTCCCATGTCTGCCTCGTGTCTTGGGGGATGGGTCTCGGTCCCCCATCGTCACTATTAAATATTCCATTGGAGAAATCTTGTATATACACGCATATTCACAACTGCTCACAAACAGATGCTCTGATCTGGGGGGTTCTGACTGGTCACTGAGTGTGTATATATGTCTACGTGTATGTATGCATATCTTTATATATGTATGGGTATGTGTATATTTTTATAAATGCCCTCTATGTATTTATCCATTTATTTTTCAGGTGAGCGGACAGATGTTGGGTGTGTGGTCCTGTGTTTTGCTGGTGTATATTTAATATGCTTGTAATCAACCCATTCTCACTCCCAAGTCGTCACATATTGACGCTTTTCCAAGGTTCCCTCTACGTCCGATTTTGACGCGCAGGGTACCCCCGTCACGTCAGTTACTGARGAGATGGGGCGGAATCTGTTGTCATATTTTCAAAAAGTGTAGAAAATGCGCGAAAACGACCGTTCCAAAGCCTGAAATTGCCTTTGTTCACTTTAGACATCCTGTCCCTGACCGTAGTACCTAAAATTAACCATTTTTAGAAAWTGTACGAAATTCACGTAAACATGTTCTAAAGCGTAAAATGACCTAATATTCACCATGGACATCCTACCCCTGATCCCAGTACCTAAACTCAACCATTAATCCTGATCCCTCATGTTAACCTCAGACCCCCGACCCAAAGACCCCTGGTGGCGCAACCCGGAAAAGCCGCGGGCGTCAAGGACTGACGCGAGGGGGACACCTGCTGCGTCAAAATAAGACGCTGAGGGGACCTTTGGAAAAGCGTCAATGTGTGACGACTTGGGAGTGAGAATGTGTAGTTGTAATCGCTATTTCAGTCTTTCTATCTTTTTAATTACTTCTCTCTCTGTTTTTCTCTCTCTCTCTCTATTTTCTCTTCACAAAAAAAATCATAATGGTTTGGAGAGGATGGCTATAAGGGGAGAAGGGAGGCCATCCAAAAAAAGGATGCTGAAAAAAACATTACAGTAGCAATAGTCAAGGGTAACAACAGTTTCAGTTCTATAATAAACAGTTAACTGGAAACACAAAAACACAGGAAATGTAAAATAAAAATTTATTTGGTAACTCCATGATCCCAGAAAATAAGGAAATAAATGAAAAATAATGCAGGCGGACAATGAAGCAAAACCTTTTATAAGAAAAAATTAGTTATGTGAAGAAAAAAAAGTCCCTGATTAAAATTGATTTTTAAATTTTAGGTGTATTAGGGATTAATGATACAAATGTCTGGGGGAATTAAAAGTTTGCTGGATGAAGCCAAGGGTGAACGTTTATTCGAAGGACTCAGCCGGGTGTGAGGGCTGTTATAAGACGTTCAGAGAAGCGTGCTAATTTTGTCAGCCCAACCTTGGCTTGAGCCTTACACCTGCAGCTGGTGGGCTTTTTCTCTATACTGCTTCTTTTTGTTTTCTTTTTTTATTATCCAAAATTGTGAAACTCTGTACAGGAAGAGAGTCAAACAAAAGGATGAAGGATGGTGTAAAGAAACTGGAAGAAACTAAGCCATAATGTTATTTCATTACAACTCTCAGTAATGTGATGCTGCAGCATTTTCCAGAACAAACACAACTACTGTTTGTTGTTTAGAAGCAACAGCAGCAATCGTTTATTTACCCATGATTTTAATCAAATCAGCTTTTTTGTATGAATATATACACATAAAATTTATGATCCTAAACATATTTTTAAAGGGATCCTTGATTAGTCATAACATTAGATTTATTTGATAAACATTTATAAAATAAAAAACTGTGAAAATACTGTAGGCTGTTTAGTTTTATAATTTTTTTAAAAATATATTTTAACACAGACGGAGTCATTTTATTTGCATGCAAAGCCTTCTGGGTAAATGATGACGTGGATAGGTCATCGGTGTGAGTGAGCTATATCCACCCTGAAGGTTAATCTTGGACAATATCTGATGATCGACGCTTTTGGATGAAACCAGAGAGCGTTGACAGAGAGGAGAAYGTAGAAATGATTCAGCCTGTAACTGAAAATGTGGATGGAGGACAACAGAGCTGCTTCATGTAAGAAGAAACTTAGCCTGTTAGATTTAGCGCTGACACCATATTGCCTTTTATGGGTTAGCTTAGCGCTAGCGTGACAAACTAACAAGCTAAATTGAGGTCCTCCATCCATATTTTCGGTTATAGGCTGAGTCATTCCTACCTTCTCCTCTCTGTCAACGCTCTCTGGTCAATTGTCAGATATTGTCCAAGATTAACCTTCAGAGTGGACATAGCTCACTCACACTGAGGACCTATCCACATCATCATTTACCCAGAATGCTTTGCGTGTAAATAAAATGGCCCTGTCCTTGTAATACATTTTAAACTTTTAGTTTAAAAATTATAAAAACTAAACAGCCTACAGTATTTTACAGWCTTTATTTTACAGTTAAAATGTGAGTTTATCAAATAAAGTCTTATGTTGCAACAAATCATTGATCCCTTTAATTTCCTCAWTAAGAGAAGCTGTTTTAGCCATGTTGTAAAGATAAATTGCTGTTTGACATAAATTTCTACATGTGTTTATATACTGACATGAAACATGAAACATTCTGTGCTCATATAAATTCATCCACCTAAATGTAACTGAAAACAGGTCAAAATCACAATAATCACAACTAATTCTGACATTTCTTTTTGCTTTCTCCCAGGTCCCTTTCTATGAGGTAACATGGACAAAGTGGTCATCTGTCTCCTGCTTCTGGGAACTGCACTTACGATGGTCCATGCATGTCCCAAGTACTGTGTCTGCCAGAACCTCTCTGAGTCTCTGGGAACACTGTGCCCCTCCAAAGGCCTGCTCTTTGTGCCACCAGACATTGACCGTCGAACTGTAGAGCTCAGGCTGGGCGGCAATTTCATCCTCAAGGTCACCACTCAGGATTTTGCCAACATGACAGGTCTGGTGGATCTCACTTTGTCCCGAAACACTATTGGCAGCATCCAGCCTTTCTCTTTCATTGATTTGGAGACGTTGAGATCCCTGCATCTTGACAGTAACCGACTGACGGAACTGGGAGCAGATGACCTCCGAGGACTGATCAACCTGCAGCACCTGATTCTCAATAACAATCAGCTGAGTCAAATCTCAGACGCAGCTTTTGATGACTTGTTTCTGACATTGGAGGACTTGGATTTGTCTTATAACAACTTGCGCAGCGTGCCTTGGGAAGCCATCCGCAAGATGGTCAACCTGCATCAGATGAGTCTGGACCATAACCTCATCTCCTTCATTGCTGAGGGAACTTTTACAGACCTTGAGAAATTGGCTCGCTTGGACCTGACCTCCAATCGTCTCCAGAAGCTCCCCCCGGATCCTATCTTTGCACGCTCCCAAAGCAGCATGATCATGAGCACTCCGTATGCACCTCAACTTTCTRTAAGCTTTGGTGGAAATCCATTGCACTGCAACTGTGAGGTACTGTGGCTACGAAGACTGGACCGTGAGGACGATATGGAAACGTGCGCTTCACCAGCTAGTTTAAAGGGACGTTATTTTTGGTCTGTCCGGGAGGAGGAGTTTGTCTGCGAGCCCCCTTTAATCACACAACATACACACAAACTGCTCGTGCTGGAGGGTCAAACTGCTAGCTTGCGTTGCAAAGCTGTCGGCGATCCAATGCCAACTGTGCACTGGGTTGCTCCCGATGACCGTTTGATCAGCAACTCCTCACGAGCAACCGTGTATGAAAATGGCACATTGGACATAGCAATCACCACATCCAAGGATTATGGCATCTTTACTTGCATAGCCGCCAATGCTGCAGGGGAATCTACAGCATCCATTGACCTTTCAATCYTTCAACTCCCCCACCTGACAAATAGTACAAACCGTACCACACAGTCCAAGTCGGGTCTTTCGGACATCACAAGCTCTACAAAYATAAGTAAGGGGGAGCCCAAATCTCTTCCAGAGAAGATGGTGTCTGTGTCTGAAGTGACTGCAGTCTCTGCTCTGATTAAGTGGACGGTTAGCAAATCAACTCCAAAGGTCAAAATGTTTCAGCTGCAGTACAATTGTTCTGACGATGAAGTCCTCGTTTACAGGTAAGAATGAATAATAGATCCCACTTACTTCTTAAGTGTGAACTGAGATTTTTCTGTCAAAGAGGCTGTTAGTTCAGGGTGTATCTTTTTTCATCAGAACATTTTCATCTCAGTTTTCATTTGCAAATTGTTTACAGTGATGAGCGCTTCAAACAATCCGTTCTTCTGAAGAGATTTCTCAAAACCAATATGCATCTTCCTTAATCCTTCTTGAGGTTTTTTTTATAGAAATAGACCAATAGTCTTTTCACATATTTTTATTTCAGAAAAATGAAACTTGAAGAGAAATCCTTGCCCCAAACTGTTAATTAGAAACCCAAGAAGAAAAAGGATTATAAACCTCATTTTAATGTATCCCTCTTAAGCTGCTGAAGTTCATAMAAGTGTGGGCTTGAAGACTGTAGCCGGAGATCTTTGAGCTCTGTGAAATCAATTTCCTATTTCAAATGAGACAGTGATTGAAGCAACATTCAACCAAAATAATTGCTTAGAAACGTGTAAAAAATAGCCCTTGATGTTTAATACAAAATTACCTGGGGTGCATTCAAGAAYAGAACGTTCGGCTCTATGTTTTCACTTCGTCTCGGATATAAATCTCTACTTTAGGTTTGTTTATTTTTCTTAATATCACACATTGCCCATYCCCTAAAGTAAACACATCTATGAATCCTTCCACAAAATATCCACACTGTATTAAAACTCTGCTTTACTTGACTGCATCACAMTGGTATAAATATTAGATGCTTATTGGATTACTCTAGCAAAACTGATTTGCTCGCTTAATAGTATTTTTGAATTAYTCTTACACTTTTACTTACACTTTGCAAAATCTTTTCAATGAAAGATAACATGGAGTAACAGTCTAATTAACTAAGAGTCTGGATTCAGAACCAAATCACAGTGAAAAAGAAAAGTATTACTTTGTCCAAACACTGTTGATGCATCTCACATCGCAGGCAAATTCAATTATAAGCTTTTTTTTAATCTGATTTCTTTGCATGCACGCTCTGTGACAGGTTTCCATGGCAGAGTGGAGAAGACAATTTGAATGTTCAGAACCTTTTTTTTTTCCTGCCCGGTGACAGCATATTGGATGACTCATCCTTATTTTTGTTCACCAGAAACAAGACTCGACGCAGATAAATTGTTCTCCTGAAAAAAGTCATTTCTTTAATGACATTCTTGATTTTATTGGCCTTCGATGTTTATTACTGAAAGAGTAATGCAGTAAACATATGTAGCTTGAGTCCCATTTTTGAGGTTTTATATGGTGCAAGGTAAACCGTGCGACATTTAGGATGTTCGTATTCTATCATTTCAATACGTGTAATGCACATGTTGTGTTCATGGTTTTGTTTTTATTTATATTTAAMGCTATTTTAAAATAATTTATACTGTCTGAACTTGCTCTCTTTTTTTAAACCACAGATTTATTCTGCAGGCCTTTGATCTTCTGAGGCAGAAAAATACAAAAACTCGGAAAGGACACTGATAATTAGGATTTTCAGTGAAATCTCAGCATTTGGATGGCTGTTTAATAAATGACTTTTGCTCTGAAAGACAGATGTAAGGATAGATAGGTGAAGGATTGAACATCATACAAACAAAAAATACTGCAATGTGAGCTGACATGAACATTTAAACTGTAACATTGCAGTGATTTAACTGATTAACAAATGTTAACCTGACTTTAACCAGCTGTTTTCTCTGCCTGCACTGAAGCAATGGCTCGACTACAAATCAATCAGAGCCATGTGGGGCAGCAGAGCGATAGCATGAGTTGGAACATGTGACAAAGCAAAACATCTTCAGGTTTACAGAAAGAGGCAATTAGGTTGAAAAATGAACATTCCTTTAAGATGCCTTCAGAGGAATGAAACATTTTTGATGCATGTGCTGCAAAAGAACCACAAGCCAAGACTTGGTATACAACCAAAATGTTTACTTCTACATGGCAGCATCAGTTGGGCTGAATGTATTAGGGCTCGTTTTTTTTTTTTTTTTTTTTTTTAATGAAATGCATTGAACATTTTTGTATTTATAGCTGCATGTATATATATATATATATATATATATATATATATATATATATATACTGTATAAAGAAATTTGTATTTAAATGTCAGTTACTGTAACATGCAGTATTAGAACTTGCTTATACAGAATAAGTGAAACCCTCTTAGCACCCATAAGCTATGATTTAACAAGCAGAAAGCTTTATTTTGTACATTAATTACCTGCCGTTAGCACCACATCACTGACTAACACGCTCTCTACAACCCTTTTGCTCCTCTGATGCATATTTTAGATTCTCAGGTATAGCTGGCTCTCTTCTGAGGGTGCAGTTACTCATTAAGCATGATATACAAGATCTGCGAAAATTAATCTTTTAAATGTGTTATGTAACTGCTGGTGACTCTTACATGAGATCAGAATTAGGGCTGTACTTTTAAGTTTGATCTTTTTTTAATCCAAATTATTATTTTTTTGTGTGTGTGCCTTTTAGTCACTCTTATTTCTGTCACGTGAATCTGAAGTGTTTATTTTTTTCTCTTTAATAGAAACACAAGAACATGTTAGTGTGCAAAGGATGTGTTAGGTTTGTAGTCAGTYCTGAAGCCTTGTAATCCTGAGGCTGCAGGTTTAAACCCAAGTTGTCAGGAAGCACATCCAGTGCAGAACAATTGGCAAACATTTCATGTTAGATGGCTTATTGCTGCAACACCTGCAGACGAGAGCAACTGAAAGAAAGACAGAATTATCCTTTTTAATGATGTTTTAATACCCATCACTTTAGGCAATCCTCAATAGGACTCCTCTCCTACTACATTTAAACCAGTGATGGACAGTAACAGAGTACATTTACTTGAGTACTGTACTTAAGTACATTTTTTGAATATCTTTATTTCTCTTGAGTAATTATTTTTTGGGGAACTTGTGACTTTCATTCCATTACATTTCAAACACAAATATTGTACTTTTGAATACACTACATTTCTAGGAAGCTGGTCGTTACACATTCCTTTTGGCTCAGCGTAGCTTTGTAATCTGCTATTGCTGTTTTTTTCTTTCTTGAAATGCAATTGGCACCAATCACAGTTTTAGTTCTCACCTGAGATGGATTTGGAATTATGTCACCCTCGTTAACCGTTGTGAGCTGTGCTCCCACTTTCATTTCAAACAGAACACAGCAGTGGAGACGGCTGAGGCAACTCAAGGGGAGAAATGAACCATGACCATATCTCAGCTCAATGTTTGAGATTCTAGTATTGAAAAATAATTTGTATAATCTGTTTAAATGTATTCTGTTCACTGTGGATAAAAGACATGTCTGCATTTAAGAACTCACCACTCACTTTATTGAATTTTTATGCTGAAGTCTTTACAGGTGGTGTAGAATTTGTAACAGAGTGGTTCTATGTGTCAATACATCAGGTGGTTTATGAGAAAAACATTACAGCAATGCATTGATATTAGAAAATGTAATTTGTACTTTTGAATATTTTCAGAAGTAAAGACTTCATGATTTTTGACCAAGCAACTTTTACTTGTAGTTGAGTAAGATTTGACCATGAGTATCAATATTTTTACTAAAAAATAGTTGTGTACTTTGTCCACCACTGAGTTAAACCCTGAAAAACAACAATGATTTGCAATTTATTAATGTGTAATGAGAAAAAGAAATGGTTTCCAGTCATTAAAGAGCATTAATATGCCAAACAAAAGAGTTCTTACAAAACATTTCTACACAAAAAATATAGGTTCCTGCCACAACTCACTGATTATATATTTTGAGTTTAAATTGAATTTTAGTGAAAAGCACAGAGCTCCAGTTATTCAGTCATATTAAAACATCTGGAAGAATAACAGACTTACGCAAAGCACAATAATACATGTTAAATGGAACGTACATGAAATTACATTTTCCCAAAACAATATTCAAAAAGTGGCCATTCAGTGCTTATCTCATTACCATTTGCTTCATGCATATCAAATGGGATATACTGCGAGCAATGAAGTCATCTTTTTTGAATTACTCTCTGCATATAAATAGCTACTTAGTATGCCCTTTTTTTACTATTTCTTTGATCTGCTTCAGTTTATCAGAGTAATTCAAATATGTTTTTGACATTTTAGTTCTTTAATCGTGCCTTTATTTCATGAGGCGAGATGTTTACAATATTTCATTTTTCTTTCCCCTTCTTCAGGATGATTCCACGGACTCACAGAGCGTTCGCAGTCACTAATTTGGTCCCAGGAATGCCGTATGACCTGTGTGTCTTGGCCATTTGGGACGACACCGCCACCACGCTTACCGCCACCAACATTGTTGGCTGCGTCCAGTTCGTCACCACAGATGAGTACCCGCAGTGCCAGTCGCTTCACAGCGGCTTCCTGGGCGGCACCATGATTCTGGTCATCGGTGGCATCATTGTAGCCACGTTGCTGGTGTTCATCATCATCCTCATGGTCCGCTATAAGGTCACCAGTGGGATCCAAACGAGTAAATTACCTACAGTGAGCAACACATACTCACAGACCAATGGGGGAGTGAACAGGTTTAATGGCGCCCCACCACAGGTCAAGTCCACGGTGGTGGTCATGCGTGAGGAGATGGTAGAGTTTAAGTGTGGATCTCTCCAGAGCAGCCTCTCATCCTCATCCTCATCCTCTAACTCACTAGAAAGCCAAACAGGAAGAGGAGCCGGTGGCCGCTACAGCGTTCAGGACAGTGAATGCAGCACCCTGCCCAGCAGCAAGTTCAGGAGGCACGGGCACGGAACCAAAGCACGGCAAAATTTGGACCACCTCTTAGGGGCCTTCACCTCGCTGGAGCTGCGAGGTCCAGCAAAGGACAACCAAGGGGCTTCGAGCTCCTCGGCCGCTCAAAACACCATCACGACGGTGGCCGTGGCACCGCCGTCTGACAAAGAGCCGCTGCTCGGGAGGGCCGAGTCCACGACGATGCTTGGTCGTCTTCTAGGTTTTCCCCAGGAGGGAAAGCCTAAGAGGAGCCACTCGTTTGACATGGGCCACGTCGGGGCAGCACAGTGTCGCAGCAGCCAGCCGCGCAGGATCAGCAACATCTGGACTAAGCGCAGTCTGTCTGTTAATGGTATGCTTCTGCAGTACGACGACAGCGAGGACGAGAAGCCCTCGTTTGAGAGCTCTGAGTGGGTAATGGAGAGCACCGTTTGAGTACAGACCATTTGTAAGGTTTATGACCAAACAGTAGATCTGCATCACAAAACATCAGAGTAGAAGAAAGTTCCACAGGAAAGCTGTCTTAAGGTACTGCCTGAAGTTCAACCATGTGAATACTGTTGAAAAGACACACAAATATTTAGGTAAATGCCCATGATCAGAACTGTCTGACACTTTTGCCTATATTTGAAAAATGTTCCATTGTGAAGTAACTGGAAAAAAATGCCCACATGAAAAAACTCCTGATCTGCAGTCAAAAGGAAAGATAAGACATTCAGAGTGGATTTATTACTTCTTTATCAAAGGACCTGAACACCAAGAGGATTTGCCTCGACTGTGATAAACTGGATCACAATGTTGTGGACTGAAGGTTGAAACTGAACTACTCCAACAGCAGAGAGTTGGATCTCATGCGCTAGTACAGTAGAAAATTAAACTCATTTTTATTTACATCGGGATTTTTCTATCATTTTTATTATTTATTATTTGAGGTGATTCATCAGAAGACAGAGACACAGCTCTGTAATGAGGTTGTAGTTTTAAAAAAATGCTTACGCAGGAGTTACCAACTGCCACACAAGTTCATACAACTTTAACTCATTTTGTCCCAAAACAACAACAGTAACACACCCCAGATAAGAGCATCTCTGAACCACAGCATTGTATCTCTACCTCAGGTTATGTAGAAGAGGTTTATTGTATGTGACAGCTTGAACAAAAAGAACAAATGTCCACGTGCTGAATCAGTATTTCGTTGTTCTTTGACGCTCAAAAGGGAATGCTCAAAAAGATGGTTTTGTTGAAGTCGGGTTGTGTGAAGTAATAATGAGTAGTCAGCATCTAAACTGCAGTAAATGGATGTCAGAGGAATCTCAGTTCGAAGAGCCTGGGGTAAAGTTTCATGGAGGAGTCAAACTTTGATCCACAAGGCTGCAGAAAGTGTTGTAGCAGCCTCAGGTGGACAGCAGAGGACGTGCAAAACTATGAATAAATTGATATTAAAAAACATCCATATGTGCTTCATATGTTTATATTCTTGTGATATTTTAATAGGAAACAAGTGTTTGACAAGTGGTATCACATAAAGTAAACATTTTTTCAACTGTTGCCTGTCAGTTTATGTAAAACCACTTATCAAACACTCATTTCCTATTAAAATAAGCTTCAGATAAAGCTAAAAATAAGTTTCATCTGGGTAATGTAAGATGCGTATCATTCATAAGTACTCACACAACTCCACTTCAAAAATAGGAAACAAAAAARGGAACATTCTCTTTTGATCTATTCTGTCTCCAACCAGCTAAATACAGRATTTGCCCAGCAAATAGTCAGTGTAGTAACCATGTGCTTTAGTACCAATTATCACTTTTTTTTTTTTGCTTCAGAGTCCAGGTTCAAGACACAGCACTACAGAAGCCAAACTGTGTTTGAAATCCATCAAGCCCTCTTAATCATTTTGCCAAAGCAGCCATCAGCATGATGTATCACTGGGCTGTGATTCTCTTCAGGCAACACAAACAAGAGAGCATGATAATCACTCATTTAGCCAGGTTAAATGGAGGAATTTGTCATTTATTGGCTGGGTAAAGGTCAGTTGTGTTGCTTATGAGAGGATGTTCGCGTTGGGAAATGAAATTGAATTCACTGAATTGCATGACAGAGAACCTTTTTTGGTTTACACATTCCTTGACATGTTTCTTAAGAGAAACAATGTATTTGTCATTTCCATACAGGGCTGTACATTGCAGAAGGATACTTTGAGTTATCTATTCTATATCTTGAGTCACTATTCAAATCACTGCCTCCAATCAGCTGCAACAACCCTYCATTTTAATGCCTTTCTCAGTATTCTGTGGGACTCTGCTATAAAATGTTGAATGATCATCYAGTTTCTTTCTCCTACAGTAGGTGTACTGTTCTGTATAATGGCATATTTTTTGTACAATATCTGGGTGAGAATGTAAAGGGGTGGGGATTGTGCAGTAGTACTTTTATTTTCATGTCAAGCAAACAGTGAGGAGGTGATTACTGTGGTGTACCAACAAGGTCTTTGTTAGTTGGCTTACTGAAATGGGATTTTACACGGTGCCACGTGTGTGGAGAGAGTGGATGTTTTTAAATGGTTTTTTTCACTTCCATTTAAAAAAAATGAACATTTCACGCAAATCTCAAGTGATAAATCTTTATGGAGCCTGGTTTCRATTGCCTGCAAATACTGAAATACTCCTTTATTTTTTTCTGTTTCATTCCAGCATCCAATACTTTCATTTACAATTAAGCTGCTTTGCATTTCTATGAGACTTCACATGAAATGACCTGAAATTTCAGAACCACTTAAAGAACATCATAGTTATTTTTACCACACAGCCAGGTTTAAATATGCTTTCTGACACCAACAACACTGATCAAATATCTGAGCCAAAGTAACTGTAATGACCATGTGTGTTTTGAGTGTTTTGTGCTAAAGTGTATATAACATTTTTAAACAATGTCAAAAAGAATTACTTAAAAAAGTATTTTTCCATTTATAGTTATAATACCCTTATATACCTCCCAAAAGGATTCTATGGCAAAACTGTACGGTAGTCACATCTATGAAAATGCACTAGTGTTGCTGCAAATGTAAATATATTGATTTTACTGAGACATATTTATTTTAGAAGATACTGTAATGTAAAAGAGGTTAGTGTGTTCTGAAAATTTCCAGCTGGCAAGTTTTTATTATTATTTTTTTTTTAGTTTTTTATTAACAGAAAAACATTTTTCTGTTTATTTATCCTCCCATGTTAACAGATGTGTTAGAAAATGATGACAAGTTGCATTATTTTTAGCAGAACTAAGAAAAGCAAAATGCCTCAATATTTATTCATTTGTTAATTTAAGTTTGGGMTTTTTTTGCATTTATCTTTGATTTTTCATGTTCTCAAAAAAATTCCCCATGAATTTCAAGCAAAACCATTTTAGCAGGCTAATAAAATCAACACCACCATGCTAAGGCTTCACTGCAGGCACTCGGGTGAATAGGTGTTTTATTGATCTGTGTGAAGCAATCATTCAGCCTCTCTGCTCCTGGCACCGTGCATCATCCCCCTCAAGTCTGCCAACTATCATGATAAATTTAAATGTGTATTTGACCCAACATAGACATGATGCTCACCTGAAGTTCTATGACAAAATCGAGAAAAAATATAAAAAGAACAGATGTTTGTGTGAAAACATTTTGCTACAAAAGAATATAAAATATTGATAAATTCCTATGAATCAAACTGGCTCCTTTGTGTTTTATTCTTCTTCTTGCAAAAACAAGTTTGTTGTTTTTGGATTTCTGCCATTTCTGACTCATCTGTATCTTTGTCTTGCTGCGCCTCAGACCAAAACAGAGACTTGTGGAGTGTCCTTCGACTCATCCTGCAGCTGAGCGGAGGGTTTTCCWCCTGAGGTCCAGCTGCTGACTCGCCTCAGCACTGTCCTTATTACAAATCACCTGTACATGCAGCTCCTGACCAGAGCCCATAATAAGGCCCTAATTCATATAATCTGTTAGGAAAGGTGCTTACGGCAGCACAGAGTAAATATAATCTCTACAAGGGCCAAGCGTTGCATGATGGGACATACAGCTGATGAAGGTGCAAGACGAACACGACCGCTAGATGTCAAACACAACAAAAGCTTTTATCAGCTTTGTGCTGTCATGAGAGAGAGAGAYAAAAAAGTTTAAATATCGGCTTTAAAAATAGAAAGATGCATGTTTACAAGTCATCAGATAGAGGTAGCAGCTTTTATCAAGCAAGTAAACTGAGTCACACCTCGATGAGAACATCTGAAGCATCTTAATTAAAAAGAAAATAAATTGAAAAGAGTCACCTTTTAATAATCTGACAGTTCTTTAGAGTTTTTTTTTTTATTTTTGTCCTATTGTGGCAGCTGCATGAAAAACAAATTAGAGCAGCAGGTTTTTTTCATGAATTCTGCCTCGAGTCATCAGTTAAATTTGACCATGAGGTCACTCTGCAGGTCAGCTGCTAAGCATGAATTATTGCTGAATAAGATTTGATGATTGACTTTAAATTGTATATGTGATCTGTGCAGCTTCAATGATCAAGCTGTAGGAGACAAAAAGTCTAGATTTCTTTTGATGGTTTCAAGCTCTGTTTCTTTACATAGGAATGAATTGCTTGCAAATGCATAAAKCTAAATATGCATTTTTGCAGTCTTGTTCCTTTTTTTCTGTTTCAGCAGGTCAAACAGGGGTGAGGGTAGTTTGTGGCAACTGAAGCTTGAGTACAGTCATTAGTAAGGTGATGGGTCATTTACTTGAACAATGGCAGCTGACTTTTTTTAATAAGGTGAAAAAAGTTGAAATATTCACAAAACTGAAAATTAAATTATTCTGTCTCTACTTTTTGTCAAATTAATAACTTGTGAATATAGACAAAATGTAACAACAATTTTATCAGTGCTAACTGGGAACATTCATATTAATCATTTTTTCCTCTCTTTCATCTTTGACCTTAAGTGTTTTTTTTTAATCTATAACCAGTGTTTTATTTTGCAGTGCAGTAACCCCTTTTAGGTTTTCTGAAGTAGTTTTTTTCCAGAGGTACTTTGTAGCAGCTTTTGCTCACCAGCAACCCTGCAGTGAGTCCATCCACAATCCTTTATGCCTGAACACGGCCTGCAGCGGTCGAGTTTGCATAAAAGCTCAGCAAACTGTGTTGGAGGTCATGACAAAAAGTTTGCAATAGGGGGGGAGTGAAGAGGGAGGGGGGTGTTTCATATTCCCATTTAAAGTGGGTGTCCATTACAGAGAGCTCTTTGAAAGCCACCCTTATCTGCCATCTGTAGCCTCATCACCACGTTCATGGAGCTTCTTTGTTTCCAGAATGCTACAGTAATAACCAGAATATTAATAACACAGGAGGAAAAWGCAGTGTGGGCTTGTTTATCTGGCAACGAAGTTGTCTAGCCAGAGATAACTTTGAAATGTGAGCCTTGGCAGATGTTATTTTGTCTTGCCTCAGAATTGGTAGCTTCTCACTCTGGCTGTAATAAGCAATTAAGTGATACTTGCTGGATGGTGTGTTATTGTGTCAAGATTTTAAAAAAATGCTCCTGTGGAACGATGGGAAATGCAATTTAATCATCACATTATTAGATTTGCTGTCAGTCACAACGTTCCTTTACGGGGTGTCACATATTTTGAAACTCTAATCAAATTCTGATATATTCATATCAGCCGATATTAAGAAAAAAAATGCAAATGGGTCTCCTTACTTTCACAGAAGCTGTTTCTGCAACCGAAGCTGCACAACGTTTCAGGGATTTATTATTATTGCAATATCAACATATAAAATGTCATAATTGCAAAGGACGGCAATAAATAGTAGGGTATTGTATTTCCAAGTGCTCTGCATTCACTCTGAATGCCAATAATAAAAAGTGTTTGTCCAATCAGATGGGCCCTCGCTGCATGCAATGCCCACATCTGATTCAAATGATGATAGGGATGCTATGGAGACATGAATAGTCCTGTGCGCATAGAGATGGCAGAAAAAAAAACATTTTCAACAAATGTATTGTTTCAGATTTTTATATAAATCTCTGAAATAGCTGCTCTTTTCATGTGGACTCTAAATGAGGCTGTGTTTTAGTGCTGAATACCTCCAAACTAATTTAGACAATGTTTAGCCTAGTAATTCAGCTTTTAGAGCCTATTTTATTTTCTGCACAAACAACTCAAATGATGTAAAATAGACAACTAAAATCCTAGAAAATACTACATAAAATTTTAGCYCTGACTGAAAATAGTTGTGACTTGTTTATTTTCTCTGTTAAAAGTGATTGGTCAATTTGAACGTGAGAGGAAAACTTGAGATGGTTTCTTGTTTTTAAAATGTTCCATCTGGTAATTGAAGGCTGTTTATACCAGTAACCTCGTTAGCTGCTGTAAGATGCAACAGGAAATAACTGGATGACTGAATGACAAATCTTCATGTGCAAATACTCATCATGTAAAATAATTGGAAAGATTTTAAGTACAAGTGCCTCAGAATTTCCATTTATATGTAAGTCAAGCATTACTCACGGAATCTGACACCTCATTAGAGGAAAATACCACAGTGTAATGGTGGGGTTTCTGTAATCCCTTCAGTTTTATTACATTCAAATTTGTGTCCTGGGGCAAATTTTCTCTTTATGTTACAAAGATTGTTCTATCAACCTCAGTCTTTTTATTTCTTGTTCAATTATTTAAAGTTTCAACCTTGTGCAAAGATGGACGTTCCCTCCGGGGGATGCATCTCTTCACGCCGGAGCTTTTCCAAATTTTGCATGCCCCGCGACGGTGCACGGTGTCCAAACGCCTTGTGTTGCAACGTCTCTCCACCTGCATTGATTCTTCTTTCCAAATCTCCAACCTTTCATCTGTCAGCTCAAGGGCTCCTGCAGTACTCAAAGCTTGACCTCGCGTGTCAGAAAAGATTCCGACACTGAACTCACCTCTGTCTGCCGTCGATAGCTCTGTTCAGAGAGCACGCCGATACTCGAAAGCTGCGAGTTAGAGAAGAAAGTGAAGGACGGAAGTTCAAAACGCATTTTATCACAAACGCACATTCTAATAACTTTAAAACCCGTGTGCACAAAGTATTTAACTTTATCTTGCAGCTTTGGCTTGACAGATAATCATTACAATCTGACTGCAGAAAAGCTTTGATATATCGGTATTTACTGATGCAGGGGAGGATTAAATAAAGCTTTACTACATGCCATGTATAAAAAAATGCTTGAGGAAATAAAACAGAAAGGTACCAAGAACTATTGTGACAGTTTGAGTAGAATTAAATGTATTAATTGTATTTAACATGATTTATCTAATTTCAATATTATTAAGAATTTGGTATTTTGGACACTTTTAATAGTTTACCTATAGATACAAATGCGTAATAACAAAATGGTGCTAATACCAAAGATATCTCAAAATAAATAAATAAACAAATAAATAAAAATATCATCTGACATCAATCTTATGTTTTTGAATCCTTACCTGTCATCCACACTATCTATCTATCCACACTATCTATCTATCCATCTATCTATCTATCTATCTGTTTTGGCCAGTTTTAAGCCATAAAATTTTTTTTCTTATGACAATATATACATGACAAACCCAATTCGTTCAATCCCAACCCAGGTATTTTCCATAAGTGGCTCTAAGTGATTTTTTTTATTATTATTTTCAAAATGACCTCAGTCTGACTCATTTTACTTTGCTTACAGTCAATCTGCCACGTGCTCATTGAGCATGTCTTATAAATGAAAAACAAAATCTCAAGGCTGCAATCAAATTGCCAGCACACAGTGTCCCCAAGCAAAGAGGAAAATGAATGAACTATTAAATGCTGTCTCAACATTTTTTTTATCAAGTAACTTGCTCTGTTATTGACTTTATAACTTTGAAGATGCCAAAATCATCACTTTTAGTGAAAATTTCTTTATTTTTTTATCTAAAGTGTGATCACTTTGATTGCATTCTGCTGCAAACTGCTCATAATACTTTTTAATTTAATGTTTCTTTTTATGGAATCACACCAATAGTAGTTGCTGCACGACATTCTTGCAGAATGACCTGCCAGAATAGCGTGCTGTGCTTATGAAAAATGAATATTATTCCAATTTTTATTTAAATGAAAAAAGTAATTTTATGTATTGATTCATGAGCGGGTGTCATCTCAAACAGTGAGCGCAGCATAACAAAACTCAGTGTGGTATCTGAGGCGCAGCAGGATACATCTCAGCAGCTTACGTTAGTTCACCTCACTGTAGAACATTGTGTAAATGTCACTCAGTAAATAGAGCAATGGAAGTTTAAAACCACAAACCATTTCTCTTGGTTCCTGCCACCAACACCATGGCTTCCATTGGGTGTGTCATCCAGCTGTTTGGGTTGACAAATGGAACCGAATTTTTGCATCCGGCTGTAGCGGGTATATACTGTAAACTCATTTACTGATCTCATGCATAAACATTGCTATTTAATTTAAAGGCAGAGCTTTTGCTACAACAAGAAGTCACATGATTATTTTATGGTATGGTTGAAAATTGTAAAAAATACAGGAAATAACTCTCAGAATTACTTGAAATCCGATTTTCTTAGGTTTACCTGACAGGTAAACAGGCATTCTCAAGTTTTTATCTATTTTGCTCGTCTCTACCTGTGTGGAAATGAAGACCTGCGATGCTTCAGATTTATTCTGAAGTTTGCACATATTGCCCATAAATGAAAATAGAGACTAGAAAGGTTGATTTTAAGCGTAGTGATTGCAGTGTGCTGTGTGGAGTGAAACATTATAAAAAGTCTAAATTGATTAAAAGTACAGAAAAATCAAAGTTAGTTTCAAAAAGTGCATGTCTTGCCAACAAAATTCACAAAATAAACTARTCTGATTACCATGAAAGCTGGTTGGGTAGTTACAGCTTAATATGAAGTTTTTCAGTAGAAAAGTTACCCAAGTTTTAGTTGTGTCCGTACATGTTTGTGTTAGAACACTGAAGTGATAAACACCAGTTATTCACAGCAGGTAGAGGCAACTCGAAGGTGTAGCCATCAGTTTCACTTTTCTTAGCTCTTTTTTTTATATTTGTACACAGAATCCTTCCAAAAGGGAAAGAGAGCTTCCAACTGTGACAAAATGCTGTGATTTTTCTGAACACTCAAAAGGTAAAAATTCCTGAGATGAAAATGTGTCTTGCAAAACTAGAATTGAAAGCATTTTTTTCCTAAAGATAAAATGAGTACAAACAGTAACTGGCTGGCCAGCGTGTGTCCTTGTACCAACATCATTCAACATCTGCCAGTTCCCCCGAGACATCATCAGCAGTTTGAACATACACTGGTAGCCCAGATATGTGCTGTAAAATAACGCTTCCTCCTGTTCTGAAAGCACACCCGCTGGTTGTGCCTGAAGTCCCTCTGGACAACCTGAAAAAGAAAAACTGCTGAGGAACACAGAGGATAAATTAAAGAAAAGTGACAAAAGTAGACCCATGGCAAAGCCAGCCGACTCACAGTGGAACAATTGCAGCATTTATCTAAACCAAAGCAAATAAAATGTGTAATTTATGCACTAAGTCTGCAGTGTGACAATTTATTTGTAGGAGGGATGAAAACACGTTCTTCATAAACCTAACTTGAATTACAGAGTCCAGCTGTTCCTGTTTTTCTCTGCTTTATTCAGTGTTTAATTATTGATTGGCATTGCTAATGGCTCACATTAAATGTGCTTTGCACATCTGTCCTTAGTCTACTCTTCATGCAAAGCAGTTTCAGACAACTGAGTATTAATGGTGTATGGTTGAAAAACTGCAAGTAAGGCTGAATRCACAGGGGGCTGCCAGACAGAAAGTGTTTTTATTGTAAAGAGTTGTCCCACAGAAACCTCCGGCATAGAGCATCGTTTGGCAAGCTGCACTGGTGTCTTTGTCTTTCAAAACCACATCTTTTTCTGCCAGTTTGCAGCGATGCATAAAGTAGTGGGAAATTTAAAAATATAACTTACTCAACTTTTKTCTGCACCAAGAAAAGCAGGTCACAGTTTTTTTAAATATTTGAAAAAAAAGTCAAAAGTTTAGCATTTTCTAACAGAACTGAGACAAACAAGTGGACATACTAAATTGTGGCCGTGAGAATTTGTTATAATCAATGAAGCCCTTAAGATAAAGAAAAAATATTGTAATGCTTTAAATTTAGATTTGCAATGTTTTTGTGTGTAGCATAGTATCACTACCAAATGTGCATCTAATGGCAGAAGGCTGCAGCTCAGGTAATGCCAACCTCATAAACTTGGTTATTCACCTGAAGCACTGACATAAACCGGAACACAAGAAAAGTAGGAAAGTGTGGACCAAGGCCACAARGTTGGCTACATGCAAGTGCAATTGTCATCTATWAATTGTTATAATAATCATTCAATGCCACAATTAATTGTGATTTTTTTCAATATCCCCCAACCCTAGTTTGGATACAAGGGGCTAAAAACTTACTTTTGTTTGTGAATTTGTATAGATGTTTGGGTATCAACCATTCCCATTCTACAGCCCCTGAAAATTAGCTAAAGCTCAGCCAGCTACAAAAACAAAACAAGACATGCACATTTACTCATCAGGCCGAATGATACGACATATTTCGCAGGAAAACATGTTTGCACAACACATCTGGTGACACAGAGCACCATCTTTACTTGTAATGGAGAATTTGCTGCTGCTTTCTGATTTCTTCTTCCAGCACTCCTCAGCCCAGCCTCATCACTTCAGCTGGTGTAAAGTGGTTTTCTAAAATTAGTCTGTCTCTCGTACTGTCTCCCTCTGGGGACCCATCTTCCTCTCGCTCAAAGTATCTCCTTTATCATGGTTTATGTTTCCTTTTCCATGCTTGTAAGTCTTTTCAAGCTGACAGAAATGGAAATGTGTACTAATGATTTGGCAGTGTTTGTTGTGTTGGTGGAAGATATTAAAATGCACAAAACAGTGGGCTCAGTTTTTTTTTTTTTATTCTTTAGACTGTAAACTGAAACCTGATCAGTACTTATTTGAAGTTATGCCCCTGTGCATCTCTAGAGTTGAAGCAAAAAAGGATGTAGTCTTTTTTGTGTGTTTGTTTTTAGTATGTCCTTAAAATTWAAATTATCCAGGTGATCCAAAAGCACTGCAGTGAGTGGTCTGGCAGAATTTGACTTTAGTATCCCTTTACTAACAAAGTTCTTAATAACGAAACATCATTAAAATTCACTGATGCTGTTTTGCCTTATTTTCAGAATCAGAATCAGCTTTATTGCATTGTCTGTGATAAACACAGACTAGGAACTTGAAGTTTAGAACATCCGTTCGGAGACCGACACACACACACATGACAAACATGGGGGAACGAATGTCCACGGTCTTTCGCACTACGGTGCGCTACCGTTTGTAGTTTATAATACACACACACACACACACAATAGCAGAGGTGAGTTAATTAATGAGATTAATAATGAGTTAATTTCCCTCAGATTGCAGATTTACTTGTAGGCCTGGGTATGGATTCAAATTTCCCAAATCGATTTGATTCAATTCACAGGGGCCCAATTTGATTCGATTCACTTTGATTTTTAAATTAGTTAAGGACACCATGCAGTAACATTTACTTTGATATAGAAGACATTCTCAAAGGAACTAATTATGTAAACAGAAGAAACTGATTCTAACATGGCGCATTGGTAAAATTATAAACTGTGAGGTGCAGGCGGGATAAACCCAGGGCYCAGGCAAAAATCCAAAGTTTAACAAAAGATTTATTAAGAAAACCAAAAGGCTGGCAGTGCAGCTCAAAAACTCTCAGAGGGACAGGGAACACAGAGAACACCACAATGGCTGGGTGAACAGCACAATGAACAGACTGGAGGACKAGACACTAAATATAAAGGCAAACAAATTAAGAGACAATTGGAAACACCTGGGGAGACACAAGAGGGATCAGGTGTGCGTGGGCGGGGCTGTAGGGCAGAGCAACACAGGGGAGCACTGAAAACACTAGAAAGTTGAAAATAAACACAGACCATGACATAAARATTAAGGACAAACTTGTYAATTGGAGTTTAATCTAGAAACAAAACTGTCTCAAGTTTCAAAGGGTTTAAACTAAAAAGGAATTGCAAGAGAAAGAGTTGTTGGATACATTATTTTTTTTAAAAAACTAAGAATAATTTTCTTCATCATTAAGAAGTGATGGAATAAGGTCGCAGGAGAAGAGGCGGGATGTAATAAGTGTAATCTTCTGCCCACTCTTTTGAGAGTATGATAATTGTATATTTGTAACGTTTTTGTTAGCTTCTGTTCAATAAAACTTATTAACAAGAAGAAAGAAAGACATGAAGAGGACTTCAGCTAAAACATTCCATCACTGTGAATTACATTAAGATGTTTCTAAAATTTATAAATAACATTGGTAACAAAACTAAAAGATTTTGTTGGACTGACATCTTCCACACGTTCATGCATGCTGAGGAGAACAGTTTCAMTCTGATGTCCTGATGCATCTCAGTAATCCAGGTAAAAAATCAAAAAGAAAAAAATTGTGTAGGTCTTCTGGACGGGTTCTCTAATAAAACGTTTTGTCTCTTCTCCAAGAGACTTCTTCAGTCTGAGAGTTTCAGGCAAAATTCAGGCTTTTAAGCCCTGCCTCCGTGTGACTGATACTCACATCACATGGCTATCGTTGACACCTAATTAACACTTATTGTTAACAGGGGGTGGCGTGATATTGGCTATAGCAGCGCTGTAGGAGGGGGACAACTGAAAACGGAGGCCTCCACCTCTGTTTAGTGATGGATGGTCTTTCTTCACAAAAATGGCTTCTTTTACTCCTCTCTCAAACCAACGTTCCTCTCTATCAAGAATGAGAACATCCTCATCTCTGAAAGAGTGACCGCTGGCCTGTAAACGAGTGAAAACTGCAGAGTTCTGGCCATTAGATGTAGCTCGTCTGTGTTGGGACATTCTTTTGAACAGTGGCTGCTTTGTTTCCCCGATGTATAACTGGTCGCAGTCCTCCTGGCACTTAACAGCATATACAACATTGCTTTGTTTGTGCCGGGGCACCGGATCTTTGGGGTGAACCAGCCTTTGCCGTAATGTGTTTTGGGACTCCATGCAACCTTCAGGTGAAAATGAAGACCCCAAACCCAGACCCAAACCAGTGGTTATTCAGTATGTTGCGGGTGTTTCTGACAAACTGAGACATTTATTTTCTAAACATGATGTCCCAGTAGCTTTCAAACCCCAAAAAAAAGGATGTTTTTTACATATTGAGTTAAAATCAATCAAATGTGAAACAGCTGTGTAAAAACCAATCTCTAAAGCTCCTGCCTAAACAGTTGTAGCTGAAGTTTCCAGCCTTTTTGAGCTGAAGTATGTTTGGAAGCTACACATTAAAATTTAACCCAAGCTTCTTTTTTTTTAATAAATTTGAGAAAGCATCTAAAGTTAACTGCTGTGGCTTTATGCAGCATTCTTGGCACCATCTTTACAGCAGGAAATAAGTGGAGCAGTTATTGTTTTTAATCTCTTCAGAGGGGTTTGAAAGTGAAGAAATGTTTCACATGAGTGGAGACTGATTGAGTCTGACTGTTTACAAAGATCCACGGAGCTGCTCGCAGCTGAAGCAGCGGCGAGGGTGTGCACCCAACACAAGCAGAGGAAAACCTTCCCCACGAGCATCTCTGCATTTCTGTTTGCGATCCCTGCAGCGCTGAACTCCCAGATCAAGCTGTGTTGAATGTTTTTCATCCTCTGAGCTCTTTATGAAGTAGGAATAAATTGAACTGAAGGCTAAAGCTCTTTCTGAGCCATGCCTGGTAATGATGCACCGGGGATGGAAATATTGCTTTTTCCATATACTATAATTCTCGGATGTATTACTTAACTTGTTACAGAAAGGTCAAGTCTTGCAGGAGTGGAGATGCAAGGACAGCAGAGAKTAAATGTTTTCAGTGAATGTCAAAAAGAAAAGGCTTACCACTGCAAACCTACTAATGAGGCTCTGATGCATTTTGCATAAAACTGAGAAACAAAATAAAGAAAAGTAATTTGTTAATTTTAATAAAATTGTATTAGTTGTTTCGTCAATTATATGTGACTATAATAGGGTTTATTATTTTTTCAAACAAAAACGAAAGGTGCAACTTATTTGAGTTTGTTCCATATATATTTTAATTGTTCCCACAAACAACTTTTTTAAATAATAAATCTGAATAAAGACAAAAACTGTTTTTAGAATAAGAACAAGGAAATATAAGACTCATCTTTAAAAATGAGCTATTTTAAATTTAAGCTCCAGAATATCTACAACACAAGCCCTGCTGTATTAAAAAATAATGAGATTAATAATTGCTATATTGCTTCTGGCAGTTAAAAAAAACAGAACATCCTGATTTTACGGAAATACTTGAAAAGCACAACTTTCTCATCACAGTTAATTGAACTGACAAATATTGTGTTTAACTTAGTGGTCGGCACAAAAAAATGTCACCCCAGTCATGGATAACAGCTTTGTAGAAGCAGTCATGACCCTTTTGTCTTCCCTCTCCTTTAATCACCTTCATTAATTTAATGTTTTATAATAAGGTTTAACACTAAATTACACGACAGCATCTGATTTGGAGCTCTGTGGATCTTTTCTCTGCCCCCTTCTGCAGGGGTTGCCACAGCGAGCAAACTTGTATTAAAAAAAACATGGTAATTGTTTCATGCAACCTGGACTTGAACCTGCAGCCCCAAGATTACAAGACCATGGCACTGACCAGCAGCAACTGCAAGCCAGAACCTGGAGCTCTGTGTTAATGCTTAATCATGAAGGACTACTGATTGGGTGGAGGCAAAAAGGGATTTTCCCCACTCTGACCGTCTCTCTTTTCTTTGTCTCTATCCACATCGGCTCACCTACTGATCTGACTAATTTCACACCCTCGTCGGCTGCTTTTTGTTCAAAAATCTAAGGAGGAGATGAAGTGTGCTTTTTAATCAGACTTCTTAGCCTTCTGGAGGATTGAATCCATGTCTGGGCTTGCCCATCGTGTCCTAGCGTATGGATTTTCTCTGAAATGGGATGTCGCAGCTTGACCTCTCAGGCAGCACCTCTTGACTGGGAGATATTGTCACAATGGAGAAACAAAGAGTTAAAACAAGTCATATAGATTAAGTTAAAAACCCAATCTAAAGGTGGGTCTTCATTTCCAACCAACCTTGGAACTCCTTTCCAATCTTTCTGAAGGGGTTTTAGTRTTACCTTAAAGGATCATTTTCTCATCCGCTGCACTGATTTGTTGCAGCAATGCTTTCTTATTCATTCTCACATTTCTTCTTGTCATTGTCAGCTGTTTATCAYCAAGTAACACTGTGTAGCAGTGACATGAATAGAAAAAAAAAATGCAGTGTCATAAAAACATGTTTAAACCAGTGGGGAAAAAAGTTTAAAATAACAAACCTCTATATAAAGCTATACATTTTTGTTTAAGAATAAAAAAACATTTTTAATTTCAGCTTCCTGAGATTATTTTTAAGTAAATTATATTAAAAAGAAATGAAATCAGAAGAGTGAGTGGCGTGTATAAAAATATCACCTTGGACCATCCTTTGGAATAAATACACTGTTTAAGAGTTTAAAAAGGAGGTATATAAAAGCCCTCTGAGTTAGATCGTCGGTTTTTTATTCATTTTCAAGGTTTGACTTTTCGTGGAAACAACGTGYTGCAGAGCTGGTTAGGGCTGACCACCGCTGTGCTGAGCTCTCACTGCTCTGATATCTCTGAGCTGCACTTCATGAGCTCACCTGTCTGTCAAACAGCGTGGGAGCACTGCAGAAAACTGCCGTTTTTACTGGTTAATTRTTTTCTTTTTTTTAGGTTTTGGTGGAACCTCTTGTGTAAATGCTTCAAGACGTCACGGCAGATAAGCTTCTACAGTCGGATCTAATTATACCCTCTATTTTCTTGAGTCAAGCTAACTGCTATTCAAAGCAGGGCCTATTCAAAAAAATTTCCATCAAGTGAAAAAGTCAAACTTATAGATTTCTAAAGAGTTTGAGCAAATGTTATATTAGATATTTTAACATGTCACTTTTGCACAATGATCTGACTACAGAGGAAATCGTACAGCTAATCATCTGAGTCAGTGTTTCTAACCCACAGTTCTTCCATATAATCTGGTTCTTACAGATATTTTATCTTCGTGGGGGGAAAAAAATCTTTGCTTTCACACTCTCATTTGTGCTGTCTGTGCTTTTTGTTTTGGAATTAAACCACTGAAACGATGAGTCACTGCAAATTGGCAGGATACACTCAGCAGCCTCAATCTATGCAGTTAGCTTTAGCAACATGGATGGTCTGAGAAAAAAAAACAATAGCAACATAAACTTCTGTCTTATGCAAAAGCTCATAGGTGTTTCTTTGACTTGTGAAAATTGTGATAATGAGTTGCTATAAATGGGGGAAATCTGTGGCTAATCAGATGTTCTGCTGAGACCAGAAATATCTTTATTTCATTGTTGCAGAAMCTTCCCAATAAACAGTCCACAATAAAAGCGGTCACTTTAAATGAAAAGCAGTGGTCCCAGTTTCACGGTACAGTCTCATCATAAGGCACAAACTGCAATTTTAAAATTTTAATTTCCAATATTTAAAATCAATGAGAAAATAACATTGAAAAAATATATACATATTTTGAATGCTGATGATGTTTTAATCCTTCAGAGTCTGCACATTTTGTAATGTTTTAGTATCCACATGAGCAGCACTGCTTATGTGAGCTGATTCTTGGTTTTTCGTGAAAAGTTTTCAGAATCTGCTCTATGAAGGCGTATTTTACTTAAATTATGTCTGCTAAAGCACTGATAAAAAGCCCAAACAAATGCCCATGCGTTTCCTCGCTTTAAGCTTGCCTTTATGAGACATGAGAGGAGGCAGTAGATTACTTTTATTTTTAGAAAGTGGAGCTTTGCACTTCCTGCACACTGCTGTGGTTTTGCTGCCCAGCTTCCCTCGTGTTCTCCCACAACTATAACGGCAAACAACAGCAAGTCTCCCCCTCAAGCACCAGCATTTCAATGATCTCTGCAAATTCCAGAAGAGTCGAAACAGTTCTGCTCTCCCTTCTTTTTTCTTACTCCTTCTTCTTCACATCACCTATCGCTCATTCGTCTCTCCCTTCATCCTCCACGTATAACCCATCCTGCCTCATAGTCGGAGACAGGTAATCAATATCTGTGGCTTTGCACTCCAAGTTCTATTGACTTTGTTTTTCAGGAAGACTCCATAAAGAGACATTGGGGAGATTCTGTCACTGCTGGTTTCATCCCCTGGCATTAAAGCCTCCTCTGTTGCCACCTAAGACAAAAAGTTGAGAAGGAACTCTATCTGCCTGTATGATCGATGGAATACCAAGTAACAGCAAACAGAGTCGGCAAGGCCACTTTCCGCCAGCAAGAAAGACAAGGTTGAACACCGTGCGAGGAGAATGAAAACAGTGTGTCGAGTCCTTCAAACACTCGGGGAACACTGATGTTGCTTTAGATGTGAGGCTGCAGGATGTGTTGATGATTTCTAGAGATAAACTTGAGAACAGCTCGTGCATTAAAAGAGCACAGAAAAAAAAAACACATATATATATATATATTGTTTCTGGGTGTGTGTATGTGTGTGTGT
>NW_013952404.1:1132706-1137559 GCF_001266775.1 Austrofundulus limnaeus | reverse complement strand
TATATATATAATACTTTAGGAAGCAATGAATTTAATTCTTGGTCCTAAAAGTTGGAAAAGCAGCAATGCTATTGTAAGAATATTTGGTGTTCGTTAACTGAAAATCGAGACGAAACCACATAAATGTTGAAAAGATTAAACAGTGAAGAGAATCGACGATCCAACCCCAGTACTGTGTTCTGAGCAGAGCTTTATTGCTCACGGCAGCAAACAAGCAACGTTCCCAAGCAAACAGGAAGTTCCGGCTTATACACACACACACGTCTCTTCAGTGCCTGGTACGCCCACTACTGGCGTACGGCTGAAGTGCAGGTAACTTCTACAGAACGTATCTTTCCTAATGAATTTAATAACGGTATTTCTATGTGTTATGATGTTTTTGGACATGTACCTAAAACTATTTTAATCAGGACATTACAATAGTCTAACAATAGACTATAAAAGTCAAGCCTTAAAAAGGTAACTAAGACAAACGGTGTGGTGCTTTATATCAGTCTCTAACTAATAAATTCCTTCACTATGGTTCTGCTTTTCTGTCACGGCTTGGTGGTGAGGAGAACCCAAAATGCAGGCAGGCACTCAGACCAAACTAAAAAAGACTTTAATAAAGAAAAAAGCCAACATGGTGGCAAGGTAACAAAACAAAAAATCAAAACTTGGAACACGAGCATGATGTGAAAACAAACATGGGTAAGCAGTGGTCGGACACTGAAGTGTTCTTCTTCTTCTGTTTAATGGCAGTTGGCAAACAACTTTTTGGTGCATTACTGCCACCTTCCAGATTGGAGTATGGATCAGATGCCTACAACCTCTCCATAACACTGGTTCATCTTAGAAATTTTAAAATACTACAAAAAACTACATCTCCTGATGACCTTTGAAACAAATCTCTAATATCTAATTTATTCTTATTTCTACTTAACTCTTTGTAAAACCTCTTTTTCTCATTTATATTTGTACATTATAAGAAAACATGTTACACTGTTTCTAATTTTCCACAATAATTACAACACCCTGTATTATGTTTGTTAATTATTTTAAGAGTACTATTTAATCCTGCATGTCCAAATTTTATTCTAGATACTGTATAATATCTTCTTCCTTTTTATTTCTATAACATTTCCTTAAACCTCCAACTTTTTTTGTATGCTATAATAAAATCTCACCTTGTTTCCTCTATCCCACTTCTCTTGCCATTTTTCTCAATATATTCTTTTACAATACTCTTTATCTCATTTTTACTTATCTTAATATTTAAATCAACTGTATTCTTCTTTGAAGCACTTTTAGCAAAACTATCAGCCAACTCATTTCCTATCACATCAACGCATGACTCCAAACTAGCTTAACATGGGTACTATTTTTCGGACGTTGAAGTGGTGAAGAGAAGATCCTTAAATACAAACATGGCTGAGTGGAAGTAGGAAACAGCTGGGTGATTACAATTGAGGACAGGTGAGTGTGGCAGGCTGGGAAAAATACTAAGAAGCTGACTGAGGTGAACATGGCACAGGAAACTGAAAACAGGAAATGAGAAAATAAGACAATACCAAACAATGAAAAACAATCTGAAAAATACTAACAAAAATAACCAAAACACAAGAATCATAACATTTTCATATTATTTTAAAGTTAGCACTGTTGCCTCAAAACAAGAAGGTCCTGGATTTAACTGCCTCTGTATGATGTCTGCATGTTCTCCTCATGTTTGCATTATTGAAACACACCACCACCAGTCCTAAAAGAATGTGCATGTTTAGGCTACCTACAGGTCCAGGCCTCGCTTGAATAAAAGATATGCCATATCAATGGGATTTGCCTGTATAAATAAATAAATGTACAATAAAGCAAGTGAAAAAAAAGGCTGATAGCATCAGGTTTGGACAAAAGCATCTAAAATTAGAYCACAATCAAGCCAGCAGATCATGACACAATTCCAAACTTTGACTCTGATTGCAAACTATGAAGTATTCCTCCTTCATCATTCAACTCACTCAGCTTCTGCTCCTCCCTGCAGATTAAACACTGATCAGATTTCCAAAAATCACCAGTAGTAACCATTAAGACATGAATTTCAGTTCTTTCTTGTGAAATACTCTGACGGAGCCCCTCCTGTGTTTCCTGCACTGTGGCATACAGTGAACATAATTATCAAGGACACTTGGCTGCAAAGTTGGAAGATCTGTCACTGCAAAACTTCGCTCGTGCAACAGTGACACACGCAGATGTGGTCAGAACCGACAAGTCATTCCCAGCAGCGCACACATCCCCCTGTGGGAGCACGTGCGATAATCCCATTAGGGGAAGGCCACAGCTCGTAGCTGTCACAATGACGGAGAAGGAACCATGTGGCAGAGCTTTGAGGATGAAAGAGGATCATGTTCAGTTGCTTTTACATAAGATGCAAAGGAGATGTTAAGGTAGAAACCTTTAAAAGACACTCACCTGAAACCCAGAACCTGCTTCGTTAGCAGGAGGGTTAGGCATGCTGGAGAAGAGCGAAGGTGCTGTTGATGTAAGATGTGGAGTGCTAATGAAGGCCCATGCTGTCAGTCAAACAGCTGGTGAAGCTTTTCTTGGTGATCTGCACCTCATGAGATCCGTTTTGACTACATCTATTAATCATCAATCAAACTTTTGTGTTTCTGCACTGCAATCTCTTAATTTCACCCTAAGAGCTCATGCATGATATTTATGCAGACAGAACAAATTTCTCTTGTGACAACCCCAGCTTTAGTAGAGATTACGCAGTCTGAGTCTGCCATACATTAACTGTTATCAGATCAGTGTCAGAGAGCTGCGCTGCCACGGCAAATTAAAACCTTACAATCTAAATTTAAACAGCTGGTAAAGGTTTTGAGCAGGTGTTTGAAGATTTTGAAATGACCTTTTCTCAGCTTGTCTTCCCCAGCAAAATCAAAATTCATCTTGCACACATCCAAAAAGTCTGAGGGCTGATGAAAATTTGCTTATTGCATCAGAAAATACATTACTTTTTATTGCTTTAAGCCTGCGGGGCTCACCAGTCAAGGATGAGCTTTCCTAAGCCCTAATGACATTAGGTTTTTACTACTTTCTGGCAAGCAAAATTATAGGAGAAAAATACTTCAACTGCTTGCATTTCAAGCAATATACAGTATATGGATTCTAAAATATACTCCATATTGTAATATTTTATACCCTCTGTAAAAAGGCAGAAAAATACTACAGAAGACATAAAAAACCATTACTTGTTTGGACCTATGGGTTCCAAGAGATGCAGAGGGAGCGAGTCTGTAATCCATACAGTAATATTCTTACTGGGAATATTCTGGCATTAATGGATCTTTGAGAAATGCAAGCCGGTACTTATATACTCACATATCCCAAAGATGAGGTTAGGACTTTGTTGTGGGTTGGGAATCTGTGGCATTAAAAAAAACAAGAAAAAAATCTTTGAATTTTTTGTCATTAGCATAATGTTGTGAAAATTGTTAAAGATGCAATATCATGTAAAATCTTTTTTATAGCTTTATATCATGTTACAATGTCATTCCCTTGTCAAAAACATACGCAGAGTCTTGCTTTGACTCATTCATGCATGTTTGTGTAATCCTGTAATGTCCTGTTGTGGCTATTCAGGAGAGCAAAAACGATGAGTTGGGCCTAGAACCGCCTTTTAGGAGCAGCTGCTCCTCTGGGCTGTGTCTCCACGCTGAGTTTCCGCCTCACAGAGCACAACTCCCCCGCGACTCCTGCAGGCTATCGGRAGCAWCAACTAGCAAGCAACTGGTGAAACCACGCATCTGCTGAGCTCGTACTATTTCTTAGTCCCATCCTTTTTGGATTAAAAAATGCCTTTGAGAAAATTTATTTTCAGATGCCATGGATGGCACAGTTCTTAAAAAAATGGCTGCACTTCAATTTTCGAAGTAACCCTCCGACAAAAAAAATTAAAAAAAAAGAAATTGTGCGAGACACTTTACGGATGATAACTTTCTGAACAAAAGACAATTTCACAGTGGACTAATAAGATTATCACTAAGAGATGATGCACTTCCAACACTCGGAAAGATACAAACACCATTGTCGTCTTCCCAGGTAAGCTAAAAAAAACAACTCACGTTTTGTTCAGACGTTTGGTCTATCTGTGATCTACTATTCATAACTTATAGTAGGATCTGTGTTCTTTAGTTGCTTTAAATCACCTTTTAGGAATAAATAAATTAGCTTAACCATGACGTGTGTAAGTGAGGATGACTGGGAGATGTCTTACCAAGTTGAAACGTCGTCTCTGTACTCGCTCTAGTCTGACGTGAGATTGTTCAAGTCGAGTTCGATTGTATCCTGAGTTGTTATTTTCCAAAACTGATATCGTATAATGTTGCTGCTATATTTTTATTATTGTTACAACCAAATACAGCACTCTAAAGACCAGTTGTACACAGCATGAAACATTGTTGTGATGACATGCAGGAATGGGCGTGACAGAAGCAGTAGGTGGTTCTTAAAGAGACAGAGGCCAATTTCAAGGCATTTAGATATGACTATGATGCGAAGACAAATTAATTTTTGATTTTGACATGAACCAAATTTTAACAACAACTGAATGTGACATAATTACTTGATTTTGGTATAGAAGTAAACTACACTCACCGGCCACTTTATTAGGTACACCTGTCCAACTGCTCGTTAACACTTAATTTCTAATCAGCCAATCACATGGCYGCAACTCAGTGCATTTAGGCATGTAGACATGGTCAAGACAATCTCCTCCAGTTCAAACCGAGCATCAGTATGYGGAAGAAAGGTGATTTGAGTGCCTTTGAACGTGGCATGGTTGTTGGTGCCAGAAGGGCTGGTCTGAGTATTTC
>NW_013952404.1:1123955-1132635 GCF_001266775.1 Austrofundulus limnaeus | reverse complement strand
GGCGTGGTGTACCTAATAAAGTGGCCCGTGAGTGTATAAGCCTGAGAAACACATAATAATCCTTTAGGATATAAAAACATTAGTAACAAATTTAAAAAGGTTGACTTTATGTTTCCATTATATTCTTCTTTAATTGTATGTTTAGCAATGTTTACATATTTTCACAGATGACATTCAAGGTCACAGTTAGGAATAAAAACAGAAACGTTTAGGAACCACCAGTATAAATTATTATGTGACAAATTTGCTCATTGTCCATCAGCACAATCACAAATAAACAAATTAAATTTTTTTTATCTCAACATACTAGGAATTTTGGTATCGATTTGACACCAAGTAAATACAGAGCTAGTATCGCCAATTCAGAAACATTACTTGTAATGTTCGTTGAACAGTTATGCGATTTTGCTATTAGTTTGTCAATTATGAAAAAACACAATAAAAATATTTTTGCTTTAACTTACTACAACAAAATAAAAGAGTGCACCAATATAGAATGTCCCTATTACTTTGTACTACACACAACCATTTAAGAAAAATGTCACTAGTGCAAAATAACAAAAAAAGAAGCAAAAATGTGACAAAATATTAAAATACTTTGTTTCAACTGTATTTCAATCTGAGAGGCAGCAGGGTGTAAGGACATAATTTTGCCACCTCCCCGTCCTCCTCTCCCTGCTCCTCTGCGCTGAAGATACTGTTATCTCCACCCCTCTTTCTTTCTCTCCCCGCTGCCGACAGTCCGCTTTCCTCTTCCGTTGATGAAATAATAATGTATCCAAAGCTTTTTAGTTGACCCACAGCATAAAAAACACAAACATGTGAAGGATCCTCTACCGCCACCAAGTACAGGTCAACCAAATCCTGCAGAATCGGCGATGTGACACCCACCATACATCCGATCACATCAAACGTTCCCTTCAACAACCCTGTCGACCATCCCTGAGGCTCCATTATTTCCCGCTTCTGATATATTAGATAAAGAACCTCCTGTAGAGGGAACAGATGGTGAGAACGAAGCATAACCCAAGGTCCTTCTAGCCACAGTTACTTCTCTTCTCCTTGTTTGTAATTATGCCCTGAGGGGAATGATCCAGCTTTCAACTTTTGGCCATGGCTTCAGCTCTGGCTCCTAACTAAAAGGGAAAGATGGCATGGCACAGATTGTGGGGGGTCAGCGTTGCACAGAGCTTTAGCTGTGTGGTTTCAGTGACGCTCGCAAAAAAAGAATGAAAATCACGCGTGAACTTTCCTCCCAGCACATACTGTTATCACATAATAGAATTTCTGGGACTAGAAAGCACATGTGTGGCAGAGATAGTCACCTTTTTTCCCTTTTTATCAGAGGCAATAAAGGACCTCCAGGGTTCAGTGAAACGAATGATTAATGTAAAAGTTAAAACACTTCATGTTGTGGTTTTAATGCTGGGATTTCCACTCTGATTTACTGGTAATAACAGGAGGTTTATTTATACGAATCACCTCTGCAGCAGAGCAGAGAACACCCTGAAATCAAATCCCACCAGCTGTGCTCCTGGAAATATAAACCAAACAAATGGTTCATTGTGATTCCCCAAAAGAAACAAGAAAATACAATAAGTGACCTTCAGCACATGAAGACCGTGCAGGGCGCTCCACTTGAGGATCGTCTGATTTGGGGGAAAATGTAATTTGTCCGGGGCACAGCCTCTGCCTAGGTGACCATATTGTTTGGAATGTGAAAACCCTCCCCTCCTCTCACACTCAGTTATTTCAAACTCCTTTTTTATGTAGATTTGTTCCTCAATAACATCATCACTCTGTGCCAATGAGGAATAGCATTAACAGCCCAGTCTTGCTCTTTGCAGCTACTTTGAGATGTTTATTTCCTCCAACAATGCAGTAAGAGACCAGAAAACCATTTACATTCCCAATTATATGGCCCCTTTCTTCTTTTTAATATCACTGTTGTACTGAATAGGCACCAGAAATAATATTACAGCGTGAGGAATGAAATACATACTGTAATGCACTCAGGAGTCCATAATGCTGAACATTCCAGCTTTAATGAAACTCACATGGAATTGATTTTACTGCTGCAATAGAATATTGCACAAAAGTATATTATTTAATAATGTTTTCATTTTTTATTATTATTTTTTTCCATTTATCCTGATGTGTTTGTTATTGCAGTTCTTAATAAATGTTTTTGGATGCAAGCTATGAGACTATATCAAATCATTCATTTGCGGAAAACTTCACAAATATTTAAGTTGATATGAAAACACCTGGAAGTTGTGATTTCGGGGATTTGGGGATTTATTGTATGGGGACAGTTGCAACTGTCCCCAAACAATAAATCCATATAAAAACAGACCACATAATGATATTAATGTGTCGAAATTAAGTTTACACTTAAAAGGGTATTGGGTATTCATGACAATTTTGTTGTTTAAAACATAAAAATGTTTAAGATGTATTTTCTGCAGTTGTTGTTTTCATTAATGATTTTAAAATCCCAGTTTCTTTCAATGTAAACTTTGCATAACAGGCATGCAATAGGCAAAACAAAAGTTAAATGCCTCACAAACTGATCTATTATTCTTGTCTCTAAAAGTCAACTGTATTTTATATCAATTTGAGTCTTTGACATCTGTATATAAGGTCTATTCATCAAAGCAAATTTGTATTTATCATTTGATCAAAAATAATAAATAACACAGTCATCATCATTATAACTCACAGTTCTTATAAATTCAGCAATAATATAAATATAAAAATAATAAAACTTTTATTTACAGTGAAATATATTGTATTAATAATATGTTGCAACCACCCCCAGACAATGTTGCAAGTGTCCCCGGCCCTGGGGTCAGTTGCACCATCTGACTTTTCATTTTCAAATGCAAATTGTGAAGAATGTACATGTTTTAATCATCTATAAATGGTTTTGACTATTAACAGACAGATGCAAGTTTGTTGTATTAAATGCTTGTTTGTCTAATTCAAGCCTTCTCTGAGTAACAGGGTCAAATGTAAATAAGTGTTGCAACTGTCCCCGATCTCCCCTACTTTGGAAACATCACAGCTGTGTCTCATCTTCCTGATAAGCTCACCTGCTCCTCATTGCAGCAATCAGCCCTCCCAGTTTAAATATCCCTCATGTAGGTTTGCTGCTTCCACTTTTCCTATCCGGTTCCTTCCCAGAGTTTCAGTTTAGTTTTGTGCTCTCAGTTGCATTTTGGTCTCTTTTGTTTTCTCTGTGTGTTATTTTGCCCTCATGTCATGTCAGCATTTTTATTTTATTAAAATGTGAAGTTATCACCTAATCACTTACATCCCAAGACTGCACTTTGGATCCTCAGACACTAATACTGGGCCAACTAACTTCTGGTTACAGTTCTGCATTTCTGCACATTCATTAGATATAAAAAATTACAAATGTGAATAAACTTCCACACATCACAAATGTGAAAAATCTAATGGCATTGCTTTGTTTCTGTAGTGCAGGCAGGTCAGAAACCAGATTTATGTGGAAAAAATGGCAAAACAAATCAGATTGTACTCCCACAAATGAACAAGAAATGCTCCTGCACATTCATGCCAGCCAGCGCAAGCTATAGATTTAAAGCAACACTATAAAGCAGTGCTGTCAGATCCCGCGAGAGAAACAAGCAACTACGTCTGCAAAAACAATCAAAAGAAGTGACCCAACCAACACCACCTTCGCAGTCTCACAACAAAGAATAGTGAGGTTTTTTTAAGTCACGTAATGCAAGCAAGAAGAAACTGTTTTGAAAGGTTGAGCTTAGGGCTCGAAGCTGTTATTTTTAATGCTTGGAAGTTTGAAATGAGGTTGAAGTGGCTAAACGAACCGTTTCATCAGAGAGAATTATGCAAAATTATATATGGACCAAGAAAAAGGCATACAGAGCAGACCAAGAAAATGCTTTTATAAAATGCCCCTTTTATTTAGCTGCTATCTGTTTCGTTAAAAAATAATCTAAACATGTTTTCTAACAGAGGAAATAAACTTTAGTTTTCTATCAGATCCAGATAATAAAGCTCTTTGTACAATTAATAGAACCTTTTACCAGGTTTGCTTTGACATCTTGAACAAGAATTTATGTTTATTAAATCTTGAATGCATGTCTATACTTCAGCAAAGTTATAATTATTAATTTGATACACACATGTTGTTTGTTGCTGTTTTTTCTCCATTTTTACAGGTGTGCAGATAATGTCGGGTGTGTTGTGTATTTTTTTTTTAGTTTATATTTCACATATCTTCTCTAATCTCTCTTTCAATCTTACCCATTAAATTTCTCCTTTTTCTTTTTATAAATGTCACTGATGATGAAGAAACTAATATTCAGTTCTGTTTTCTACTGAAGCGGCTAAAAAAATATGTATTTTTCATTGAAAAATACAAACCTAAATTTTAATTTAAAAGTATTTACTGTTACCTGAACCTCTGCAATGTAAAATTGTCTGACAATTAGAGTTGCCTTTTGATTTTGTTGTTTAAGCTTAAAACACCCTTTTTTAATAGAACTTGTTGATGACATCTGTGTAAAGCTGATTAACATTTCTTGGCAAAAACTGGAATTTAAGTACAAAAGTCTCTTATTTAGAAAAAAATGTCTGTAATGAAATGTAGTGTTGGCTTTTTAAAAGTGGTGTTACATTTTGTGCAAACTAATAACACAATGTCTACCTCTAAACAAGAATATAATAATTAAAACATTTGTCAGTAGCAGAGCGGTAACAGGATTTTTTTAAAGGAGCAGTATTTTGAGAGAAAATCCTAATTTTGAAATGTTGTAAGCAATAAACAGATTAAAGAAATTGTAATTTAGAAGTGTGTGGAGAGAAGTCACTACTTTAATGTTTGCTTTTTGTAATCGGCTCTTATTTATAACACATCCCTGTCCAAACAGGTAGTTTCCACATAGAGACAAGATGCTGTCAGGAGCTACAGTCAGTGTCTCCAGGGATCTCCGGAGACAGAAGCATGTACAAGAACCACACAAATAACAAGTGACAGGAGAGTACAACTCATCCACCCCCGGACAGTTTAAACCACAAATTTGTGCGTGTGAATTTCACCAGGAGCTTTCCAGCCTCCGAATGTCAGCGACCTAATTAATCCAGCCCATAATAGACTGTGTGCTCATGGATTCGTTCGCTGATTGGAAGGTTTAGACTGCAGCAGGTAATTAGCTTTAAAGAGTTTAGCTGACATTCACGTCTTTCTTAATTCTTTAATTTAATTTTCACTCCGAATATAATCATCACATGGACCCAATTATTGATTGACAGCAGGTGCGCTGCGATTCAACAGCGGGGCTGCTGTGCTCGTCTCATTTTTCTGCGGCAGACAAGCAAAAACCCCAGCTGCTCCTGCTTTCAGTCTGTCCACACTCTATTAAAAAAAAGGAACACGAAGACAGGATCCTTATTGTAGCAGCGCAGAGGCAGCACAGTGATGAGGACTAACTAGAGGCGACAGCTGGCTGATGGGATGACATGATCCAGGTCACAGCATTGCTCAGAAACATTCGCCACTGTCCATAATGATGTGTAAGTAAGAAATAAACTGAGTTAGTTTGTTTTGTGTATCGTGATACTTTTAGGTGGATTTTGGTAGTTATTGCTTGTTGCCTTAAAGCAAAATGGTGGTAATGGTGTTTATTTATTTATTTATTTATTTTTGCCTGTTTCTTTGTGTTTGCTTATCGTGTTAGCAATTCCCAACGCAGAAGCAGTGGATGAACATATTTACCTGATTAATTTCTGGAGAATTGTATGTGTGAAGACAAGTCTCTTGGAGGAGAGACAAATGTTTCATTACAAACGAAACCATCCAGAAGACCTAAACTTTTGTTGGTTTTGATTTGGGGGGGGGGGGGGAACAAATACTTGATGTCTACAGCTGATTAACTTTTGGAGTAAACTCAATCAAGATGGCTACCGTTGTACAAAATGCAAACGTGACTATGAACACATCTTGTGAAATCTCATCCACAGAAAAACTGTTCATCTAACCAGGTTTTTAAAATCTTATATCCAGCCAAAAAAAGGTTTTTGAAATGAYACAAGTTTGAGTCAAATTAAGTGATTTCAAGAATCTTACCAAGTGCAATTGTCTTATTCCATTGGCAGATTATTTCGAGTAAGGGGTCTCCGCAGTAGGTTTTGTCCTGTGGGCGGAGATTGCCCAAATCGTCATTGGCGGAGGTCTTGATGCAGGCGGAGATGACCCAAGACTCTATCAAACTACTGCCCGCTGCCTCCAGCCTCAAACCACACCGTCAATCCGACCAATCACATTTCTTGGGCCATCTCCGCCCACATTAAGACCTCGGCCAACGACGATTTGGGATGTCTCCGCCCACAGGACAACATGTTCTGCAAAGACCCCTACTTGATTATTTCACTTAATTTGAGTCAAATTTATAAGCTAACATAATCTCACGTTCTGCTGACAAGGTCATTACTCTTACACATTCTGTTCTGTATATATTTCTTTGGCTGGATATAAAATTTTCAAATTTGGTTAAGGCCCTGTCGCACTAGACAACTTATGATAACTTATGAACATTTTAAAATCATCAACGTTGAAGCTGGAATTTAAAAAAACATGAAGCTTCTTTATGGCGTGTACATAATGTAATTCTAACAAAATTATCAAATATATAACTTTTATTAGCAATTTAGACATTAGAAAATGTTTCAGAAGTTTAGTGTGACAGGGCCTTTAAATAGACAGTTTTTGCAGTGTAGTTTTGCATGGGATCACACACATCATTTACAATGTTTGCCAAAATTGCATGGCTCTTTATCTTGTCATCATAAAACAAGTGTAAAACTCTAGAATAAAAGTCAGCAGGTGCTAAGCATTACTTCAAGAAATGCTTGGCCTGTTTTTCAAGAAGGGAAGGGTTGTTAATTTGCATTTCCAGCTGCTGGATGGTCTGAAGTTATCAGTTAGTCCAACTCTCACATAGAATGCTTCCATCAAGAAACATACTTAACACAATCTCAAAAACAGCTAGCAGGAGCTCACATGACATCTGGGCAGGGAGGTGTGTAGCAGCATTTTAGCAGAGCACCAGCTTAAACCATTGTGTGTCTGTACAAAAGCCATTCAGGAACTGTGTGAAATTCAAAAGAAACCAAGCAAAACTTTGATCCTTTTAGACAAATAAGAGCAGAAGCGTTACTCAGCCTGTGCGGACAGCTGGACTGATATCAGAGCACATGTAGCAAATAAGTGCTGCTTTTATACTTTTAACTGCGTGCATGTTTTAAGAGTTCTTGTGGGAGGCTTATGTATCTTGTAATTTTGTTATTTCTTTGGAAATTATACACTTGCCACAGGCGAGCCTCAAAAGACAGCCCAGGACCCTTTTAGAGTTCTGGAGTGTAGCTATAATTAAAGCTGCTGACAAACACAAATGTTGTCATCTTACTGTGTCATCATATCACAAAAAGCAAAGAAAATTAAACATTTCAGACTCTGGAAGGTGCCACTTATCCTACACCTTTTTTAGACTTAATTTAAAATAACTAAAATAATGCAGGTGCGACAAGTATCCTCCTCCATACCTGCATCTTTCGACACATCCCTCTATATGCTCATGTTTGGAGCAGCAGAATTGAATCTCCAAAGTTTCATAAAGACATTGCTCTGAGTGTAATAATTAACATGACAGGGTTGCAAAGCACTCACTCTTTGCGCCTGTTCATTAGCAGTTTCTGGACCGCAGGCTCTTTGTGCCATTTGGAAGACGACAGAAGCCCCATCAATCACCCTCAGACAGCAGTTGGCTTTAACCTGAATGGTGTAATTTTTCTTTATACAGCTCATCCTAATTGTCTAAGTTGCTTCATTAGCTGAAAAGCCTTTTAGCTCAGTGGATTTAAATATCTTTTCTATTCAAAAAGTATCTGAATTATGTTCTGTGACAGCACAGTCGATAGTAATTCCTCTTTCCTCAATGGTAATTTAGCCTAAATCAGGTTAGTAAAGAGATAATGAGGAGAAAGAAAAGTTAAATCTAAGCATCTGACCCATGTGACGGGGGTGGAACCTCCGATTCTGCCAGACAACCTGTGAGTCGGTCTTCGTCTGTCACATGCAGCCAGTCAGAACGGCCACCCAGGGCTCAACCAGTCCCCCTGTCTGCCATTGGCTCATTTAACAAAGGCAGTCCTCAGGGGAGCTCATTAAAGAGCAATCAGGTGAAGTCTTGTGATTTCTAATAGCTTCCCAGGAGTTTAAGGATTCTAGACTAAAAGAGTTTAAAAAATGTTTGTGTTTTACAGTTCAAAATTTAAAGGACTAAGGCAAGTTTAAAATGTTTACCAAAGAAACATTTGCATTTTACTGTGGCTCATTCCCTTCTCACCCTCCACGGGTGGTCTCTTTCATCCTCTTGAGCTCGGGTCCTCTACCAGAGGCCTGGGAGCTTGAGGGTTCTGCGCAGTATCTTGGCTGTGCCTAGAACTGCACATTTCTGGACTGAGATGTCTGATGTTGTTCCTGGGATCTGTTTTAGCCACTGCTCCAGTTTGGGGGTGACTGCCCCGAGGGCCCAGATGACCAAAGGCACCACTGTGGTCTTCACCTTCCAGGTCTTTTCCAGTTCCTCTCTGAGGCCCTGGTATTTCTCCAGTTTCTCATGCTCCTTTTTCC
>NW_013952404.1:1120718-1123085 GCF_001266775.1 Austrofundulus limnaeus | reverse complement strand
ATATATATATATAATTACAGTGCTGTGAAAACATCCACATTTCCACAGTTATTGCTTTTTTAAAATGCTTCAATTCACCAAACACATTTTCATAGCAAACTAGGCCCTGCATAGCGGAAGCATATATGACCTCCCACCCCCATACACAAAGCACCTGAACTCTGAGTCACTATAACTAGTGACAAGAGAAACATGAAAATGATTTAAGTTATCCAACCCCAACAAAGTAAACAGGTTTACCTCAGTGTTTAAACATTTGCTTTTGTTTCAGCCACTGTTTCACCTGAGATTAAAAACTTTAAGATCTGTTAACATGTTTATTGCTGATTGTAAACTGTGGCCTCTAAACGAGGAGGAACATTGACCAAATGAAGTTTTGTATTTTGCAGGTGTTGAATCTCCATTTACTGCACCTCTCATTTGGAAAGTGTGCTTTCTGATTCGTGTACAGTGGAATTTCAGAAAAAGGTTAAGAGAACATAATACACCCCACAGTGTAACACGGTGGTGGTAGTGTTATGGTCTGGGGATGATTCCCTGCTTCTGGAACAGGATGATTTGCTATAATTGATGCACCTATGAAATATTTTCTCTACCAAAAAAAACCTTGAATGAGAACACCTGGGCTGTGACCTTAAGTTCAAACACACATGAATTCTGCTGTAGGACAATGATTTTAAAAAACCCTGCAAAATTCCTTCACATCCATTTGAAAGAATAACTGTCAGTTATCACAAACGCTTGACTGCAGCTATTATGTTTATAATTACTCTTTACATAGGGCCAGGTTAGTTTGATTTTTTTATTTCCTTTTTTTTCTTTTTTAAACGTTTTTTTTTTTTTTCTTTATTTAAAAACTGCATTTTTGTGTGCAGGAAAATCTTTTCTCCCTGAGAAACATAGGTTGAAGGTGCAACTGAATTTTTTTGCAAAATGCTACTACAGTTGATCATAGTGCACCTGAGTGAGAGGGAGATTTAACTTGTTTTTTTTTTTATTTATTTCAAAATCCAGTTTGAACTCTGAAGAGACATTTTCTCACAAGAATTGCTCACTTCAGGTTTTTCTACAGTTTTTTTTCCTTTGGTTTGTTTTGATTTGTTTGGGAGAATAAGTCGATGACTGATATTTTTCTCTATAAATTAATGAAATTCAAAATGTGTATCAGGATTTTCTTTGCCTTAAACAACCATACAAAGCGAATAAAAAAACAAACAAAACAAAATTGTTTCCAGAATCAGTGTTTTATTTTATTTTTTAAATCCTGATGAGAATCAGATCTTGATGCAGTGCTGCAACGTTAATTAGATTATGAGCTGATTTGCGGCTTTAAACTTCAGCATATTTTTTTCAGAATCCGTTGTAAACACGATGGTGCAAAGAATTAGCTGAAGTCTTCAGAATAAAATTAAATTTGTTCTATTGTTTTAAAATGTGTAAGTCATTTTAGTAATGCTTGTGTTAGGATGTTAGCATTATTAAAGTTTGGCTTGATTTTGTACGTTTTTGTTTCATCATACTAAAGAGAGACATGTTACCATATTTGTTTGGTTCTGAGCTCAACATGAAACCAGATAACTAATTTCATGTTTGTCCTCATGCTGAGAACTGAATTTGTTTCTTCTAATATTTTTACAGGAGAAGAGGCAGCAGACAAGCCATGGTTTGTGGGTTTAGTCGCTATGTCTTTGTTGCTTTGCATGCCTAATGCAGGCCAGTGTCATTTAATGAAACCTCCTTCCTCGAATAAAACAAGTGCATTTACTGCAGAATACTGTCAGGAGAACATTCATTATTGGGCGCTCTCCAGAAATCTGGGCTTTGGGTATTGAGTGGTTGTTTTCACGCGGCCTCTCAGGCATCAACCTCTTCCTTATCTCCACCTGCTCTCACTGAACCGTCGCCTCTGTCAGTGATGTGAACTCATTTGTTTCCCTCTACTGGAGGATTTTGTTCATCGAAGAGCCAAAGGTGAAGCCGATAGCTCGATCCGTCACATCTTTTTTTTTTTTTTTGTCTTCTTTCACATCAGTTAAAATGATATCATTTGCATAATGCATTTTCAGTGCAACAAAGATGATTTCTCTTTGTGTCATCACCTCCTGCTTTGGTAGAAAGAGAATTCTATGAAGATTTCTTTTTTCCTTCCTGCTAAAACTTTGACACACATCTCTCACACACTAACCTGAAATGATTCAAAGAAATGATGCCTTCAGTTCTTACTCTAAGAAACTTGAGCAATCCTGTCCATCAACATTTCTAAACTCTGCATGAACCTATCGTATTTATTCGTGTATAATATGATCTCATGTATAATACAACCCCCCTTTTTTGAGCTTAAAAGCATAAAAAATTTAATCCTCAAAC